>NC_063332.1:132525904-132536379 GCF_021869965.1 Rhincodon typus | reverse complement strand
ATCAGCTTTCCTGCTCCTCTGATGCTGCCTGGCCTGCTGTGTTCCTCCAGTTCCACGCTGTGTTACCAATACCGGATCAGTTGTGCCTGGCAGGCTTCTACAAAGTAGGCAGAGAGCATTTGACAACAAAAGTGTTCATGTACAGAGCCAGAGTCATCATCACGGACCTGCACTGTACAGATTTGGACTGTGTATCAGCAACACACAACAGGGCTGGAGAAAATCTACCAGCAATGCCTGCAATACATCCTCCTACTTTTGTAGGACTGAACATTATGTCTAGATGGTTGAATACTTTTCCCCCTGCCAGTTCCTGGTCTCTCAACTCTGAAATAGCTGAATAAATTTTAGGGGTGAACAAAGAAAATGGTTCAAGACACTCCAGACCTCTCCATGAAGTGCAGTGGTATTGACCTTAATGACTGGGAGGAGCTTGCTGAGATGCTTCAGAATGAGAACAGCTTGTCTATTGAGATGCATCACACTTTGAGTCCCAACATCTGAATGATGAAGCAGAGTGACAGCAGAGAAAAATAGGAAGTAAATTCTGTATTTCAGCTCTCATTATCTCATGGGATGGTTTGTCTCGCGTGCCGGAAGAATTGTGCGTTGATGTATTTGGATATACAGCAAACTTTGTTTTAACTGGCATCTTATGAACCAGAACCCCCAATAAAATGTCAAAAATTATATACCTCAAATACCCCAAAGTTTACTGTATTATTCTGTCCAAATATTATAGACCTTTAAAATTTGTTTATCTCAATGTAAATATACTTGTTTAATCGAATAGCCACACAAAATATCAAAAGTTGATTAAATTTTGAGTCAATTGCTCCTCAAATACCACGATCTGCTGTGTTTCCCCAAGTAGTCAGTTAAGGGTACATGTCAGAAAGCTGTTTGCCAGTGAGTTTTATTTAAGGCAAAGTTGCATTACTATTTAAGTGATTTATGTTATAAATTAAGTATAACAGTGATGTGTACACCCCCTGCATTACGTTTCTATTACTTAGTGCGTTTTTTCACAATGATAATGTGGACCTTTTAATTATCCAGAATATTTGATCAACTACATACTCCTTGTCCCATAGGCACCATAAAATGTTTGCTGTATTTGAAAGAAAAGCTGGAAAGTAGGACAGTGCACAAGCCAAAGGAAATGAGCAGACACATTTCCACAATGTAAGGGATACAGCAAAAGCTGAACTTAAGATCAGAAGAGTAATGAAAATGGTGGTTTAAAGGAAGATTGACAGGAAACAAAAATAGATGGCAAAGAATTTTATAAAAATGTAAATGTAAAGTCAAAGACAGCAGAGGGCCAATTTGAAATATAAAAAGAAATCTTATGGGAGATGAAAGGATGGCTGGTCCATTGACTGTAATGAGGTGAGCCAGGCGGACCTCATAGAATATGAGCTCCCTCATTGGGGCTGTTAATCTGGGAGCCCTGGCTGACAGATGAGAATAGAAGTGTCAGGGTTTCTGCTCACTGTACGAGCAGGCTGTAAGCTTGCTGTGTCAATGTCACGTACTATGCACGTATAAATAAAGGGTGACTTTTGTACAGAATCCACGCAGTCTAGAAACTTGCCATTCATCCCAACAAGTCTCCACCAACCCTCCGAAGAGCATCGCACCCAGACACATCCCCCACTCTATCCCTGTCACCCTGCATTTCCCACGGCTAATGCACCTAACCCTGAACACTATGGGTAATTTAGCATGGCCAATCCAGCCAACTTGCACACCTTTGGACTGTGGGAAGAAATCAGAGCACCTGGCAGAAACCTATACAGACACAGGAAGAACATGCAAACACCATACAGACAGTCACCCGAAGCTGAAATCAAACCTGGGTCCCTTTCACTGTGAGGCAGCACTGCTAACCACTGAGCCACCATGCCACCCTCAACTTGGTGACAAGATACTGGCCTTTGTGGAGTTATTTCAGATAGGATACTAAATTAAAGCTCAGATTATTTTTCAAGGGATTGGTGAAAGTCAGTTAAAGGGTACAGAGGAAGAGGTACAGCAATTAGATCAGGATCTAACACTGGAAAGATTGAACTAAGGATGAGTGGGACACTGATCTCTGTTGGTTACATCGCAAAATGCTTAGGCAAGTCAGGTGGAACGACTGGGACTCTACTCTGACCACATTCTTGGTTATAGCAGCTATGCTGGAGGACTCAACAGTAACTAGAATCATACCTCTGTTCAGTTTATTATTCAACAATAATCCCAAAACTAGTGGTGTGTAGGAAGGCGATAACACAGGATTGGGTATCCTCAATTAAATAGAATACGTTAATTAAGACCACCCAGTATGTACTTAGGAAAACAAAGCTATGAATTTGCTTTTAGAAATGACCTTTCTTTACCCAAAATGTTTCAAAGTGCTTCATAGTAAATTCATACTCTTGAAGTGTAGTCAGGTTGCAATGCAGGAAGCACAGCCAGGTCACACAAGCAGCAATGAAATAATGACCAGGTAACCTGCATTGGTGGCCTTTGCTTGAACCCAGAAAAAAATTCTGGGTGACAAAGCTGTTGGGTGAATGGTTAGAAGAGACTTATCCCAGTAGTTTTAAGTACTCTATCCTTCACCTCTTACATCTAGCCCCAAGACTTCTCATACCCTCTGTGTCCCTTCTGTTCCAATTCATGCCACCTCCATAGCTTTTAATCTAGTATCTGTTATTGGTAGACCTCAGGATCTATTTGGAAATGGAAATAAAAACTTCTAACATTTAATGGAACTCAGTCATACAGAATTAATACTGAAATAATGTACCATTCATGAAACCCATTACAGGATTTTTAAATTCCAAGTGTTCAATCTATTATAAAAATAACTTAAATTCAGTGACCATAAAGACAGTTAAATCTTGTTAGCCTTTTTCATATGTAAATCAAAATGTGAACTCAGTCTTACACCTGTGCTGAGATAATATTTTTGTAGTTTGTTTTAGAAATTCAGCCAAGCATTCATAAGGGCATTTGTTGTCCTTGAAAAATGTCAGTGAAGAACTCTATTGAAACCATTGGGATACATAGTGATATTTTCCCCAAAACATGTTTTTCTTACTCCGACAGCTTTTACCTGACTTTTTTCATCTTTATATAGGGTAGGAATTTAACACAAAAACTTCAAATCATGACACTTCCGTCCATATCTACCCTTTTCACATTCACTTTTCTACTCTACAATTGGCCCAACTTTGAGAAAATCTGGCCTTTTTCCCCAATATATGAGATGGTGGAGTTGGTATATCTGAGTGGATTCCTGGCAGGAAACTGTAGAGTTAAGTTAATTTCTTGCAGGATGAATTCAGTGATTTTAACCATTGTTCCACTTCCTGTTTTGGCTGTCCAATGAGGGCAACCTGCTGTCAAAGTGTCACCTGTGTGACTCTTGATAGGTGTGAGACCTTGTTCAGAATCTGTTTGTGTTTTGGTTTGGAGTTAGACTGGTTGTATTTCTAAAGTAGGAATTTATGAAACGCCACATTGACCCACTATCTATAAATTGTGTGCTTTTTGACCAAAATAGAATGTATCTGCAAATACAAATTCAAGCCATAGATTCACATGTGTATGTGTGTGCGTGTCTGTGTGGGGGGAGGTGAAGAGAGAGAGCGAGAGAGGAGTGTGTGTCTGTGTGGGAGAGAGAGTCATCCCCTCCAGGCCCTTAAGCGGAGGTGTGACCACCTCTATAAATGTGATTCAGAGATAGTGGGAACTGCCGATGCTGGAGAATCTGAGATAACAAGGTGTAGAGCTGGATGAACACAGCAGGCCAAGCAGCATCAGAGAAGCAGGAAAGCCCATTTCTGAAAAAGGGTCCAGACCTGAAACGTCAGCTTTCCTGTCACCATTCCAACTCTGAAAGTCAGAGCTCAAGTTTGTAATTTGAGAGAATCATGGAGGGAAAGAGGTGGAAATTTTAGGGTATGTGTGTGTATATGTGTACGTAGGCAAGGGATGTGTGAGTGTGCAGGGGAGGGGTTGGGGGGGATCTGTGTGTCTAAGGAAAATGAGGGATGTGTGTATGGGGTGTGGGGGGAGACGTATGTGAGAAGTGTGTGTGCATGTGGTTGGGGAGTTGCGGCTGGATGTGGGAAGTTGCAGGTAGGGGAGAAGTATTGTGAAGGGTGTGTGGGGTGTGTATGTGTGGGAGGGCTGAGAACATGTTGGATGGGGGTTGATGTTGGTGCGTGGGGGAGAGGTCTGTATGGGGTAGGATTTGGGTGTGTATATATTATTTGTGAGGGAGGATGTGTGTGTGTCTGGGGTGAGGTGCTGGGAGAGTGCCTGTGCGTTTGGGAAGGTAGTTAGGACAGTGACAGTCTGGAGGGGTTAGGAGTGTGTATTTGTGTGTCTGGCGGGGTTAGGAGTGTGTATGATGTGTTGGGGGTATTTAGGAGTATGTGTGGGCATGTGTTGGGCGTGCGTTAGCAGTGTGTTTGTTTTCAGGAAGGTTAGGAGTATTATGTGTGTGTGTTGGGGGTATTCAGAAATGTGCGAGTGAATTGGGGTGGTTAGGAGTGCGTGTACACGTGCGGGGGGTAGGAATATGCATGTGGGGGTAGGAGCGTGTGTGCGTGTGTCTGGGGTTAGGGTAGGAGCATGTGCAAATCCTGGGGTGGGGATAGGAGAGTGTGTGTTGTGGATCTGGACGTCGGGGCAGGAGAGTGTGTGGCAGTAGGAGTGTGTGTGGGTGTCTGGGGGTGGGGGTGGGGATAGGAGGGAGTGTGTGTGGGTCTTGGGGTAGGGGTGTGTGCGTGGGTCTTGGGGTAGGAGGGTCCTGGGGTAGGAGGTTGTGCGTGGGGGGGGGGGGGGAAGGAGGGAGGGGGTGTGTGCGTGTGGGTGAGTCGGAGGTGGGGACAGGAGAGTGTGTGTGTGTGTGTGTGTGTGTGTGTGGACGGGGGGGTGACGCGGCGCGTGCCGGGTGGGCGGGGATCCGGTGCTCGAGCCGCTTCCGCCGTTTGCCAGGACTCCCCCCACCGCCGCTCTCGATGTCGGCTCAGAGGACTGGGCGCCGGGGCCGGGTTCGCCTGGTTTACCGCTCCCTGCAGAGCGCCCAGGATTACCTGGAGCGGGAGGATTTCGGCACCGCGTTCGCCCATTACCTGCTGCTGCTCAACCTGGCACCGGAGCTGAAAGACATCATCAGGGTGAGTCCGCGAGTGGATCGGGCGGGACGCCAGATCCTACAGCCTCAGGCTCTAGGCCTAGTCCCGTGGACGTGGGCCGACGCTGCCTCTGCTCCATCAACTTCTGGCGACATTGGCCTGCCTCTTTTCACAACCTGTTATGCTGGCATTTCACCTTCGAAAAAGTATCGTCAGGACCACTGGTTAGAGATTGAATAAGTCAAATTGGTTAAAAATACAATGTCACTTTTACTGACGTTATGGGGATTGCAATTGTATTGAAAGACGTGGAATCCCAATACGTCTAACTACATCTATTATCTTGGATTTTTTTTCTACTATTGTGTGCGCCCTCCTTTCAGGCAGCTCCTCAGCTTGCTGTCTGATGATGCTTTCTCCTGGGCTGTTGGCAAAATGTTGTTCGTGGTCGTTTGCCATTGCCTTCCATTCTCAGGGACAGGTCTCCAGTGTACCTTGGCCAGAATGGACGCTGTTGTCACTGTTCTGAACAAACACTTGCCATCTCATCGACTGAACACCCATAACCCCTAAAACTGCCTGAGCTATTATCAGTTCTGGTGACCATCACTTATCTGCAATTACCCAGTTTAGTTCAGAAGGTCCATTTAACCTAATTTCAATTGTAAATGCTATAGCTAGTTGACAGTAACCTCTGCACGGATCCATTGAGAGGATATTTTCAGCACTTATTTCACATTTTCTGCATCTGCACTATTTTATTTATGTTGATTTGTCTTTCAAAAATCGTTTTATGGAGCAGTGAGTTCTTTAGATTGTGGTGAAGTCAAATAGGGTATGAAAATTAACATTTGAGAATCTCTTCAAGTCTCAACATATCAGAAGAATATCAGCTTTGAAATTTATATTTGTCAGACAACCCATACCTTTTTTCCGATCACTAGGGACATTTCCCAAATACAGTATCGGCAGTTTTGTATTTTATAAAGTTTTCCTGACTTGTAAAACCCACTGTGAAGTACTTTGATCACAATTAATGTTTTGTTTTGAATCTGGGGGACAGAATTGTGAATACCAAGCTTCACATTAGACTTTGGGCAATTCTGGGTCACTTGGTACTGACAGCTGTGGAGAGTACACTGTACTGTTGGAAAATGAGATTAGAATGGTTAGGTGCTTGTTTTTGACTGGTACAGACTTAATGGGCGGAAGGGCCTTTTTCTGTGCCGTAGACCTCTGTGATTCTTTACTGCATTTTTGCTGATCTAGTATTTTCCCAGTTACACATGCTTAAGTCAGCATGGTGGCTCAGTGGTTAGCACTGCTGCCTCATAGTGCCAAAAACCCGGGTTCGATTCTACTCTAGAGACTGTCTGTGTGGAATTTGCACATTCTTCCCATGTCTCTGTGGGGTGTCTCTGGGTGCTCTGGTTTCCTCCCATGGTCCAGAGATGTTCAGGTTAGGTGGATTGGCCATGATAAATTGCCCTAGTGTTCAGGCTAGGTAGATTACAGAGATTGGGTTGGGGGATGGGTCTGGGTAGGATGCTGTTCAAAGGGGTGGTGTAAATGTGGTGGACTGAATGGCCTGCTGCCATACTGTAGGGATTCTATGATTCTAAGTCTCATCCAGTTTTACAATTAGAGCTGAATGGATAATTTTTAGCAGAAGGGCAGCTGATTGCCAGTGACATCTTTGAAGTAGTTCAGAGATGACATCTGGAATAATATAGAATGACATGTGATATGCAAAAAAAAGGCTGTTTAGTCCAACCAATCAGGCCATTTATGTAGTGTGCATTCTTTTTAACCTACCTAACAGCATTAGTCTCTTCCCTATTCTCTTGCATGTTACTGTAGGTTCCCTTACATTTATTTGATTGTCCCAGCTACTCTTGTTTCATGAAATAACGAAATCCACATTTTTACAAGGTGGAACTCCATCAACCTTTGTCAGTTCTTTGAAAACTGTCATATAGTAGTTGTCGTCTAGTTTTTCTTTCAAATATTGTTGGATATCCTCAACAATTGATTTAAACAGAATGTGCTTCCTCTAAGCCTTTCTAACCCTTTACACTGCTCTGTTACCATACTGCAATAAAACTTCTATCATATAGCTAACTTGGAAGCAAAGTGGAAGAAGAATATTCGTTTCCATCAGTGGTTTATTTTATCTTGATGAATGTGTGCAACTTCAAAAAACATATTCTTCCCTCTTTTCCTAATGTGTCCCTTTCAAGGTCCTTGAAAGTCGCTTCCTAAATCTGTGCCCACCTTTGTGCAAATCCATATTTGTACCTTCTAAACAGGTTTCTAGCCCTGCCTCATACTGATATGTTCCTAATCGACTTCACAAATGATGTTGTGTGTGAATATGTCCATGGTATACTAATCTCATTCATTCTCCACTTGTGTGAACCTTTCTGGGACTGCATCCCATGATGCAGTATGGGAAGAAGCTATTGATCCCATCATACCTGTACCAGCTTTTTGAAAAAGCAGTCCAATTATTTTCACTCAAAAACAAAGTGCTGGAGAAACTTGGGTTTGGCAGCTTCTACAGACAGAGAAACAGTTATTCTCACTCTTTGGCTTTTTCCACATAGTTGTGTAAATTGTTTTTGCCCAACATAGACACTGAATCAGCTCCTTCCACTTTTTTGGCTGTGCATTCTAGTTGCTGACAACTTGATGTTGATACATTATTGTTCCTTTGGGTCAGCTTTAGGTCTTCTGGGAACATTGCAGAAGTCCTAATTATAAAGCTTCCCCAGTTCTTGGTTTGGGAATGGTTCCTTTGGATAGGAAAACTGTGCATGTTAATTTAGTATAGAATAAAGGTGATCGTTGGAAGCCAGGAAATTAGAGACCATTTAACTTCACATCTGTTGTCAATAAAATACTCAGGTCTATAATTAATAATAGGGTGACTGGACACCTTGAAATTTCCAGTTGTGGCTTTGTAAAGGGTAAGCCATTCCTAGCTAAACTGATTGAACCATTTTTGAAGATGTGATTGAAGAAGTGGACAGAGAATTGTCTCTGGTTATTTAAATAGAATTTCTGAAGGTTTTCGATAAAGTTCCTCAGCACAGTCTCTTAGCTAAACTTGAAATTCCTGGAATTGATGCAAATTATCAACTTTGTTAGGAAATTGGCCAAGCAGAAGAAGATACAGACTAAGTTTTATGAGGCGTAGGGATTGTGACTGACAGATGTGATTAGTGATGTTCTGCAAAGCAATATGTTAGAGCCTCCACTATTTGTTAAATTAATTAATGACTGAACTTATGATTAATTTTGATATGATAGAAGGCCATATAACTAAATATGCAGATGACACAAAGGTAGGTCACATTAATCAATGGAGATGGCATTATAAAATTGCAAACAGATGTTGACAGATGAATTAAATGGGCAAAACTGTGGCAAATGGATATTAGTGCAGGAAAACCTAAGGTCTTTGGACTTAAAAAGGATAGAACAGAGAACTCACTTTAAATAGTGCAAATTTAGACTCTGTGGAAGTCTGTCGAAACTCGGAAGTGCAGGTACACAAATCATTTGAAATGTCACTAACAGGTAGAGAAAATAATTAAAAAGGCAAATGGAATGTTATGCCTCTTGCAGTCTCCTCTTGGCTGTGCCTTTTGCAAAGCTGCTGAGTAGCTGCAAAGCTGGAAATCAGTAACTGATGTGGAGTCCTGATTTAATTTAGCTGTTTGTGTCTTAAAGCTAACGTCCCATAAGTTGGAAAGAATTTGAAACCGCTGTTTATGCTCAAGGGCACTGAAGTGATATGTTGGTCGTGGGAAAAAATAAAAGTGCACCCCCCATGGGAATATCCTGTATGTTATGTAAATTCAACTACATATATTTACTATTACTGCATTTGTTCTGTCTACCATAATTTTATCACTGTGATGGTGGCTCTTAGTAGTACGCATTATATTTAGTGGGTAATGTTTTAACAACATGTTTATAATACTTTTCAGCTGGAATCTATCAGCCTTTTTTTTTTCTCTAGCTCCTTCTATCACAGTCTGACCTAGTTGAAATCTTGTTCAGATCCTCAGCACTTCCTGGTTTAGCCCCTTGTAGGCCTCCTCTGATGCTTCTTGCCCTTCATACTTTAACCATTGTTATTGTTGTACTTGCTGCTGTAACAATTACTTGGTGGAACATGCAGCCATTCTCCTAATGACAATTCAGATTTAAAAACAAGATAACAAATGACTTCTGTTTTCATTTCAAGATTAATCGTCATAACTTATGAATGTTTTTTTTTCTTAGTTTGTTCATTGGGTGTAGGGGGTGTCATTGACAAGTCCAGCATTTGTTGCATATCCATACTTACCTTTGATCAGAGTGGCTTGCTAGGTCATATCAGAGGGCATTTGAGTCAACCACATTGCTGTGGGTCTGAAGTCACATATAGACCATACCAGATAAGAGCAGCAGATTTTCTTCCCTAAAGGACATTTCAATCAAATAAGTTTTTATGACAAATGTTTCATGGTCATCATTAGGTTATCTTTATTAATTCAATTCAAACTTCACCATCTGCCCTGGTGAAATTCGAACCTATGTCCCCAGAACATAAGCCTGATCTTGGGTCTGCTAGTCTGGTGCCATTACCAATATGCCAGCACCTCCCCCACACTTAGTGTATGTCTCCTCTGTCTAATCTACAACTGGATTTGAAGTCTTTTGCAGTACAGTTTTAAAAACGTAATTAATGACTGATAACTTCAGGAATTAATCATATTTTAATGCATTGAATCTAATTTCATTTTTCTATTGTTTATATACTGCACATGCACCAATGATTAACTGAATGGTAACAATTGTGTCCCACACTTCTGATAGTATATTTGGGCTGTAATTAATTTTTATTCATGCTTCTCCAGATGTAATCCTCGCTGACAAAAGGCATTCATTTTCAATCGTTAGTTGCCCTAAAAAGGGCAGAAGGATAAATCACCACATTGGTGTAGGATTGAAGTCACATGTATAGCAAAACATCTGATTAAATAGCCACTGCTAATATTTTGTAGATTTTGGACATCCCTATTTCCTTTATTCTTATCTTTACTTTTTATTATTGTTATTTAATGATGTTTCATGGGAAAGATGAAATTAAAGTTGCTAATTTAATGCATTTTGCTTCAAGTATGCAAAACAGTACTGCTATTGTGTAGATAGTAGGAACTGCCGATGCTGGAGAATCTGAGATAACAAGGTGTAGAGCTGAATGAACACAGCAGGCCAAGCAGCATCAGAGAAGCAGGAAAGCTGACGTTTCGGGTCAGGACCCTTCTTCAGAAGAAGGGT
>NC_063332.1:132496082-132525404 GCF_021869965.1 Rhincodon typus | reverse complement strand
CCCCCTTGACCTGTCCGTCCTCCCTGGACTGACCTATCTCCTCCCTAACTCCCCACCTACACTCACCTTTACTGGCTCCATCCCCGCCTCTTTGACCTGTCTGTCTCCTCTCCACCTATCTTCTCCTCTATCCATCTTCTATCCGCCTCCCCCTCTCTCCTTATTTATTTCAGAACCCCCTTCCCCTCCCCCATTTCTGAAGAAGGGTCTCGGCCCGAAACGTCACGTCAGCCTTCCTGCTCCTCTGATGCTGCTTTGCCTGCTGTGTTCATCCAGCTCTACACCTTGTTATCTCAGATTCTCCAGCATCTGCAGTTCCTGCTATCTCTGGGTGAGGAGGTAGTTGTGGCACAGTAGTTACTGTCCCACTTGCTGCAAAGGTGTGCCAATAACATGTCTGAACGGGTTGATTAAATAAAAACTGCAATGGATCCATGGTCCACTGATTATTCAACTAATCAAGGCAGTGTACGTTAATATTTTATTCAGCGTCCTTGAGGTAGACTCTTGAAGCCAACCTGCTTTGCTCTACGTTCAGTGACTTACACGGAACAAAAACACATGTTGGAAATGCGTGCCAAGTCAGTTACACAGTGAAGAGAACAGATAAATTAACACTTTGTGTAAAGCTTCTTGTGTTAACAATGCTCTACAAATGCAGGTTATTGTTTGGACCAAAAGAAAAACTTTTCTGCTCTTTCCACAGATGCTGAATAACCTGCTGTGTTTCACCAGCTTTTTCTAAGATTTCTGGCATATACAGTAATTTTAATTTGACCTCTATCAAAAGGGTTTATGTCAACACAAGGTTAAAAACAAAATATGTTGGTTTGGCTGAATGGTCTCTGTGGTCAATTAGATTACAGCCACTAATTTTGTAATATATGCAATGAAGTATATAACCACATAGGCAACATACTGGAGAACTGACTGCAGATGTGGAAGCATAAGTTGTTGCCTTCTGAAGGAGAGGAGGTATGACCAGTATTTATTGATCTTGAGAAGGTGGTGGTGAGCTGTCTTTTTGAACTACTGTGCTTCATATAGGGGAGGGGGTGTTGGGAACGGTACAGGGGTGGTGTACATGCACAGTGCTGCTCGGAAAAAGCTCCAGGCTTTTAATCCACTGAGCATTGGAGATATAGTTCTAAGTCAGGATGGCATGTGGCTTTGAAGGGAATTTGTAAGGGGAGGGAATGAGGGAGAAAATAATAAAAAAAAACTATGCGACATTAAACAGGTAATTGAAAAAGTAAATTATGAGGTTCAAGCATCAGTCAAGGGGAGCATGCGTCAGACATCACAAAATTTACTTTTTAACATCAGGTATATTGAAGGTTGCTTGAATGCTGATTAAACAATGTGGAGTGAAAAGTTGTCTATATGCCACTTGTCAACCATTAGCACGTCCTCTCATACAGTATGAATATTGTTTTCCATTTATTATTTCTTGTGAACTAGCCTGTTGAGTGCAAGACAAAAATCGTTGACAAAATGTCTTTTTTCAGCAAAACTCAACTTTTGTAGTAAGGGTCTAGGCCCGAAACGTCAGCCTCTCTGCTCCTATGATGCTGCTTGGCCTGCTGTGTTCATCCAGCCCTGAACCTTTTGTAGTATCAGATGACTGTTTTGTTCACTGTATCTTTACTCCAAGAATAATGACTGAGCATGTTTGGGTTGTTGTGTATGGTATTTAAGAGCTTCAAGTCTTTTGGATGTTGCTGTCCAGCTATAGCATCAGGCCAGTTTCAAAATAGTGGAGTTTTTTGCAGAATATGAATGACTAAATTGTGTGTGATTGTCTGACTAAGCTATGGTTGTAAAGCATATCATACTGAAACATATGTTTTTAAACTTTTAAAATAGAAATATAGAGTACAAGACTGAAGATGTTTTGCTGAATCTATATGAATCAGTTCAATCTACTGTGGCTATGGTTTCAAATTCTGGGCACCAGAAAGATGTGTAGACTTAAAGGTTTTATGGACAAACGGAAGCTGGGGTTATTTCCTTAGATCTAAGACGCTTAAGGAGATTTTATAATGGTTTAGAAAATTATGAAGGGTTAAATGCTAACTGTTTCCAATTGGTGATGGATTGACAATTCATAAAGATTTAAATTCATTTAAGTTGATTGACAAAAGAACTAAGGTGACCTGAGGAGAAACTGTTACACAATGAGTTGTTAGGATCTAGAATTCACTCCTTCCTTGACTTTGTGGATTTAAATTCATATTAGTGTTCAAAACAAAATGGAACAAATACTTGGAGAAAAATAATAGGTAGTGGAAGAACTGGTGCAGATTGATTTGGGCTGAATGCACTCTTTCTGCAATGCAGTATTCTATTCTGTATGACCCAAGGTACATCTGATGGCACTTGACAGAAGCTGTTGAGAGTTAAAACAAGGAAGTTAAGGGGCCCAGAAATAAGCGAAGCACCAGGGCTCATGGTTTCTCTCCCCAGCTTGTTGAAGTTCCCTCATAAGAATGTGGACTACGTAATTCTATAAGTTCACCAAGAATGACCAGACTCCTGGAATCAGAGGCAAGTGGTGGAAGGAGCACAAATTGAAACCCAAAAACAGTAGAGTGATATGGATAAATTGTGAGGCCAGTCCAACAATCTAAATCCAGAGTTAGGGGCAACATCCTGAGAAGCTCAGCACTGAAAGGACCAGTGAACGATGAACTCAAAACCTACCTACACACTGAACCACAGGGAAGCAAAGCCAGTGCAAGAGCTGACAGAAAAGGCAGAAGGCACAGAACAGAGAAACAATCATCAACCAGCAACAGTCCATAAAACATTACAGAAAATCATAACTACTTACAGAGATGAGGAAGAAACACACACTCAGAAGATCCATCAATAGCAGGGAAAAGGAAGTCCTTCATTCAAAATGGGATCATCCTCATCTTCACGAATCTGTTCTTCTAGAACTACATTGCAATAGGTTAACATAGTGCAGTGAAAGGAACTTGAGCACATTAAAAGTAATCAGGAGTTGGAGAGGTCCAGCTACCTGTAGGAGAGTGCTACTCTAGAATTTCAGCATTTTGTAGTCTGCCAACACAGTCGATCCTTGGAGAGTAAGAAACATGAAGCTACAATAGCCTTTGAAAAATCCTCTACTGAGGCAGCCAATGTGCTTATGAAATTGATACAAAAACATTTCAAGCAGGAATAACATTGGACAATGTTATCTGATGAAAACATTCAGCTACAGGGGTGTAAGTGAATCAGGACTTAAAAAGGAAAGAGAAAACCAAGCAAGAGAGAACAAAAATCTTAATTTAACATGTTAGAAAATATTGTGAAGAAACAAGCTCTTTTTGAGGATACAGATCACCTGCAGAAGGCAGATGATGTTCTGAAAAAAGTGTTCTTGGAAACACATTGGGAATTTACCCAAATGGCCAACTGGTTTACAGCCACAATGCTATGTAGTAACCTCTTATAGATTCTGATCCAGAAATGTCTTCCTTCACTGATAATAGTACACTTCTACTCTTGACAGAGTTCCAGAATTAGCCTTGTTTACAAAGAAGTGGCAAATCGACTTCACCTCTGCATTTACCAACTCAGAAAAAGACAAAAAAGCCATGCAACTAATACACCCTCAAAGACTTGTATATTGTGTTACAAAGAAGTTTTTTATTTCAAATTTTGTGGAAATACCTGGTGTTGTTTCTTCACAAGAGATTTTTAAAAGTTCACTATGGACATTGGATTTTCTTTTAGTGAGACTTCCATTAAATCTGGAAGTAATTGGTGATAACTGTTTACTGTGCCGTAGAACCAGCTGGAGCTATTTTGAACAATGACTGGCTTGGACTAGTGCTTGCTTTTTCTGGTTAAGCTGCAGAGAAACCAGTGAAGGACAAGCAGAGTTGGAAGAAGGGTCCCGACCCAAAACATCAACTTTCCTGCTCCTCTGATGCTGCCTGGCCTGCTGTGTTCCTCCAGCTGCACACTGTGTTATCTCTGACTCCAGCATCTGGAGTTCTTACTTGCTTAGAAAACCTGCCCATCCATTCTTCTCATTTCTAAAAAGAAAACTCTCTTTTTGAGTTCAGGATGGAACCAATTTGTTCTTTTGAAAGAATGATCGAAGAAACAACTCAAGATTGCATTTCCTGAGCAAGCTGTGTGTGGGATCATGTTCAATAATAACAGAGATTGGTGAGTGGTGAAAATAGCCTCTTTATTGAGCATCTGCAGCAGCACAGTTCGAGGCAGCGATGGAATCCAAAGTACAGTTTTACAGTAGAGATAGTAGGAATTGCCAATGCTGGAGTCTGAGATAACAAGGTGTGGAGCTGGATGAACACAGCAGGCCAGGCAGCATCAGAGGAGCAGGAAAGCTGACGTTTCAGGTCTGGACACTTCTTCATTTCTGAAGAAGGGTCCAGACCCGAAACATCAGCTTTCCTGCTCCTCTGATGCTGCCTGGCCTACAGTTTTACAGTAGCCTCTTTTACACAGTTTTTACATACATTAATATTTTAGCATGATAGTGTCACATAGTTGTATCTATTGTACACAAGTTTGCATGACATCTGTCCTAGGGAGGACAAAGATAGCCAGCATTTAGCATGTGCCTAAACTGTTATTCCTGATGGGATTAGAATGTCTGTCTGGTCTGAGCTTGCATAATTAAAAGGTGTTAGTTTCTTTATTCATTCACGGGATGAGGGTGTCGCTGGCTAGGCAGCATTTATTGCCCATCCCTAATTGTTAAAAGTCAACCACATAGCTGCGGGTCTGGAGTCACATGTAGTCCAGACCAGGTAAGGATGGCAATTTCCTTCCTTAAGGGACATTAGTGAACCATGTTGGTTTTTCCAACAATCAACAATGAATTCACAGTCATCATTAGATTCTTAATTCCAGATTTTTTTTATTGAATTCAAATTCCACCATCTGCCATGGCAGGATTCAAATCCACATCCCCAGAATGTTATCCGGTCTCTGGATTAACAGTCCAGCGATAATACCACGAGGCCATCACCTTCCCCTCGTCCTTTTGTCTTTACAGTTAATGTTAGTAAAAATACTTGACCTATATGACCTAAATAAGTAAAAAATTATACGTGTACTAAATAAAAGTATAGAGGATATTAAATTGATCTCCCGCAGCTGGCTCATGAGATTTCATTTACTGTTGCCGGCTTTGACAGTTCTTACACGTTCATTTATGCAGTTTCACAGAAGTGCTGTTTTGATAGTAAGTTTCTTAAAAGGGGTAGCAGCCCTATATAGTGTGCATTTAAATAATAAAATAAATATAAGTTAGAAATAGATAGCTCAGTGTTTTAAAAACAGGTAGCAGAGTCTGAGGAAAAGTCATCAGACCCGAAACGTTAACTCTGATTTTTCTTCACAGATGCTGCCAGATCTGCTGAGCTTTTCCAGCAACTCCTGTTTTTATTCCTGATTTACAGCATTCACAGTTCTTTTGATTTTTATTTGGAAACTAAAAGACTTTGACTTGAAAGAGAAGCAATTCACTGAGCAGTAAAAGAGAGAGAACGAGCACTTCAGAGAGAGAAGAAAAAAGAAAGAGAATTTAAAAAGTTAGAGTTAGAATTTAACCCAAGGGAAAAGGACAGAGGAAAAGAATACTATCTTAGAAGGATTGAACTAAAAATGAGACATCTCACTCTTGTAAAGATTCTGAAGTGGAAAGATCAAGTAGAAAGCTGTTTAAATATATGAAAGCCCCTCCAAAATTTGTTAGAAGGGATGCTAGGGAATTTTATTTTTAAAAAGCTAATAAAAAAACTGATTATTGCTCAGGCTGACAGGGACAGCTCATAAAGTTTATTCTTTGCTTTTTGAGAAGACTTTGATAGATTGAAGCGAAAAAAGGAATGATTCTCAGTGTGTACAAGTTGGTTCCTGAAACATACAAACAGAAACTTTGGAATAGTTGGAAGCACTCTGGGCAGATTTAGGTAGAATTTGAAACAATAAAGCAAAATAACTTTGATCACTGGATGTGGGCATTAAAGGTAGAGCTAATTATGAGATTGTTGAGAAAGTAGTTCTTCAGGAAGAATTTAGTAATTCCTTCCCTCTGTCCATTATACAAACTCAGAGAAAACCAAAATGTTGCAACAGCAAGATAGAAAGCTGAGATGACTAATGATTACATAGTGGTCCACAAATCCAAACCTTTCTTCCGCCACCTTCATAATCTGAGGAGGACAGAAAATGGGATGATGAAAGGAAAGGACAATTGGGAAGGCCCTAGGATCTTTCTCTCAGACATGAAAGGCAGGTGCTGAGGTTGGAAGTGATGTCCAAAGGCTTAAGTGTTTCCACTGCCACAAAGTAGGATGATCTAATGCAGATTGCTGAAAGCTGTAAGAGAAGTTCATGGGGTTTACTTGGGGTAAACAAGTCACTGCAGAGAAAAGAACCCTGACTGAGGCTACAATAGATCAAGTTGTAGCTCCGACTATAACTGTGAGATAATACATAAATACTGCTTTGAAAGTAGGGTAAGTAAACAAGGTACCCAAGAGTTACAGGAAGTTCTCATCAAAAGGAAAAATAACTCATTATACCTCAAAGGAGGCAAGTAAACCTAGTTATATTTGGAGATGAGGAAACTACTCAAACTCTTTTGCTGGGTTAAGGTACAACTTTTTCACCAGAGAGTGATAATGAATGCTAAAGTTTTAGTGAATGGCATTAGCAGGGAGACTATACTTGTTACTTCATACTGGGTGTACCTTGAATGTGAACTAATATCTAGAGTGGTAACTGTTGGAATTGTCCATAGTTTACTTGTAGATGCAGTTAACTTACTTATCGGGAATGATCTGACAGGAGCAAGAGTTGTGGTTTCTCCAGTTGTCACAGGAAGGCCGAGTGAAGGCAAGGAAACAGAGAAATTACAGAAAAAGGTTCCAGGAAATTTTCTTTCCTGTGTAATAACCTGAGCAATAGCTAAACAAAATCCATCAACAGTGGTCAAATTGGCACCACTGCCAGATTCTTGGTTACCTGAAATATTCTTTGAAGATTTGGAAAATCTAAAGAAAGTGTTCAATAAGTCTTCAATGATCAAGGCTCAGCAAACTGATCTAAAGTTAAGAAAAGTAGCTAATAAGCTCAAACTGATGTAGAAATTGGGAAATCCGGAGTGCTACTATATGAAAAATATGACTCTGAAAAGAAAGTGGATACTTCCTCACAGACCTGTGGACAAAGAGTGGGTAGTAATTCACCAGATATTGGTACTGCTCAAATATTGTCAAGAAATGTTAAGGACAGCACATGAAATTTCAATGGCAGGACATGTCAGAATTGGGAAGACCCAAATATGTATAACCTTTTTACTGGCAGACATTCACGGGTTGTGGTAAAGTTTTGTAAAATGTACCAAACATGCCTTTTGGTAGGAAAATCAAAACATGAAGTCAAACTGGCACTTTTAAACCTCATCACAAAACCAAAGAACTGCAGATGCTGGAAATCAGAAACACAAACAGAAATCGCTATAAAAATACAGCAGGTCTGGCAGCATCTGTGGAAAGAAAGCAGAGTTAACATTTCGGGTCCAGTGACCCTTTTTCAGAATGTTGAGCTGAATGGCCTGCTTCTGAGCTGTAACCATTCAATAATTCTTAATTATGCAGATGATGTGCATTTGCTTCATGCAGAACTCAAGTTGTAATTTTGGACTTACCTAGATAATTGGTGACGACATTACAAAGGCTCCCCTGAATATATAACTTTGCTTGGAGCATCAATGAAGGCACCACAGAGCAAGACAAGCTACAAAAAGAAAGAAAATAGGAGGAAGAGCACTTGGGGGTTACAATGTCCATGAATGGTCTTTAGGAATCCATACTCCCAGCTCAAGTTCCTTGGGGAGAAATGCATGAAGCACTTTCTTTTACTAAACAACTTGTTATTGGGCAAGAGAGTTACGTCTATTTCTCTACTGACAGAGCGAAGTAGGACGAGTGAGAATGATGTTTCACCAACAGGCCAGTCTTCTTCACAATATCTCATGCTACTCCCTTAAGTGTACCAAATGAATACAATGGAATGCTTTTCAGTTGGAAGGGTTTAAGAACATATAGCCTGTTCCGTCACTCAGCATGATTATGCCTGAGCTCTAGCTTCGAATCAACTTTCCTGCCTACTCCTGATATCCATTGATTCCCAGAGCAAGGGACCAAAAATCTGGTAGCTGGGCTGGTAGCTCAGCTGGTAACTCTCTTGCCCAATGACAAGTTGTTTAGTAAAAGAAGGACTTCTTGTCCTTCTGCCTCTAAATTTGGAAGCATAGCATTTAACCCCCACCCTCTAACAATTTAATATTAGCTAACTGGATAGTAGGTCGTTCAGTTTGGGAATTGTCTTGTCCTCCTCCTGCCTCATCCTTATTATCGCTTTCATCCTCCACAGTCTTTACTACCATTACATCTGTACTTGCATTATCCTGATGGTAATAATGTTTCAACATTTTGATTTGATTTGATTTATTATTGTCATGAGTACTTAAGTACAGTGAAAAGTTTTGTTTTGCATGCAGTACAGGCAGATAATAACATACAAACATACAAAGATCATAGAATGATTAAACATGATTCTTTTTCTGGTGATCTGGGGTATCAGTGTGTGAACCACTGAACTGTGCTTTTAGTTGCTCACCTTGTAAAGACAGTAATATCAATATCTAAACATGTATTGAATGTTTGACATTTGGCTTTCTTGTTGGCCCATTGTTTCATGCTTGTTTGTATTACTGTAAGGTGTTCTTGAGCTTACATTACAGGCTCCTGTGAGCCGTACTTGGAACAAGGATACATAGTTTAACATGGATGACACATCCCTCCGTCCTAAAAACCCTTCTTTGATCAGTATCAGAAGTTCCTTTACTTGATGGTTGTTAACTGATTCAAATGGACTAAAACTGCAGGCTCATTAGGTGTATCCCATGTGACAAACAGAATAAATTGTTTTATCCTTATCATAAGGATACTTATTTCAGTATGCCGTAATCTCATTTTGAGGGTTTGGTGGTGTCTTTTTAAAGCACCTTGAGTATGTGGCATGCTGAATCCTTTAAATGTATTATTCCCAGACTACTTATAACTTCTTGAAAAGTGGAACCTTGATCCGACTGACCTGCATCAGCAATCAGTCATTAAGTGAAGAACTGTGTTAACTTCCTTAACACTATCTTAACAGTGATTGTTCTTAATAGAACGGCCTCTGAAAATTGAGTAGTCATATTCATGATAATAAGAATATTCTGATATCTTGCATTTTCTTTTGGTAAACATCCCACATAATTCACTAACACCTTCCTTATTGGTGCCTCAAAAACTGGTGTGGGAATTAAAAGCAGAATCAGGAATTGCTGGAAAAACTCAGCAGGTTAGGCAGCATCTGTGGAGAGAAAGCAGAGTTAACATTTTGGGTCCAGTGACTTTTCTTCGAAACAGCCTCTGGGCATGGGCATGAGTAGCCCTCTGCCAGGGCAACAGGACTGGGCCCACACCTACCCTCCTAACCCCTACACACCTACCCACCTTCCTCAGTTCTGAGGAAGGGTCACCAGATCCGAAACGTTAACTCTGTTTTTTTACCTTCACAGATGCTGCCAGACCTGCTGAGCTTTTCCAGCAACTTTGTTTTTGTTCCTACCCTCTTCTGCTTTGCCTTGCAAATTTTCATTCTTTGGGTGCCTAATTATTTTTGAAAGCAATAATCAAATCCAATACTTTCTCAGGCAGTGTTTTCCAAATCTCACCATTCAATGCAAAAGTAGCCATTTCCTCATGGTTCACAAGGCTGTTGGTTCTGTTGCTATTAAACTTAAATTTTTGTCTCGTCATAGAGTCATACAGCATGGAAACAGACCCTACAGTCCATGTTGACCATGTTCCCAAACTAAACCAATCTCACTTGCCTGCGCTTGGCTCGTATCCCTCCAAACCTTTCCTATTCAAGAATTTATCCAAATGTCATTTAAATGTTGTAACTGTATCTGCATCCACCACTTTCTCTGGCCGTTCATTCCACACACGAACCATTCTCTCTGTAAAAAGTTGCCCCTCATGTTCTTTTTAAAGATATGTCCCCTAGTTTTGAACTCCCCTACCCCAGAGAAAAGACCCTTGTCATTCACCTTATGTGTGCCCCTCATGATTTTATAAACCTCAATAAGGTCACCTCTCAACCTCCTACAATCCAGTGAAAAACATCCCAGCCTTTCCAGTCTATTTTTATATCTCAGACTCTTCATTCCTGGCAACATCCTGGTAAAACTTCTTGAACGCTCTCCAATTGAATAATATCCTTTCTATAACAGGGCCATGACCTTTCCACCAATAGGAACAATTTTTCTTTATCTGCCTTGTAAAGATCTCTCATATTTTGAACACTTCATTGAAACATCTTGCAATGTTGCTATTCCCAGAGTGGAATATTCCCAGCAGCTCCAGTTTATCTGTGTAAATGAAGTTGTTCATTTCTGGAACTATTCTCATACATATTTTCTAAAGCCTCCATTATCTGGCTGCATTAAATCTTGGCAGTGTGTGAATATGAATGTCACCTTCTATACCAAAATGACAGGCTGTATATTCCTCGTGAGAAAAATGCTTGTATATCAATCCACATCAGCATTTTCTGTTCTTAGTTCAGATTTCCAGTCTCTGCAGTATTTTATTTTTATTTACTGGGATACAATGTCTTTAGGCCTGGTGATTTATCTACTTTTCATCCCTCTAAAACTGCTAATACCTCCTTCCTCTCAATGTTAATTTGTTAAAGAATAGCACAGTTCCTTTCCCCAATTACTATACCAACTTTGTCCTTCTCTACAGTGAATACAGATGCAAAATACTCTTCTATAATGAATATAGTTGCCAAGTACCTTAATAACATTTAAGAAGGACTTAGAAGAACAGATGAAACAGCACAGTATACAAGGATTTTGGGACCTGCACTGGAAAGTGGGATTAAAGTAGATAGGTGTTTGATAACCATTGTGGCTGAAGGGCCTTCTCCCATGTTATAGAACTCTATATCTTTGAGTAAATGTGAACTTCTGAAAGTGGCTTCCAGTGTTCCACTATCTGTGTGATTCTGGCTTTGTGGCTAGGATCACATTGTGAATAATTCCACTTAGATATAGACAGTCTTCTTCAGGGAATCGAATAACTTATGAAGTGGTTTGGTATAGTGCCAGATCTTACTTCCTGACATTGCTCCCATTGAAAATATGAAGAGGAACTATGTCATCTACGACTCTATAACAGAAGTAGATTCCCAAAATTCAAAATTGTTTCAAAGTACTTCCTTTGGACTGGCAGGACTCCTATTATTGTCTGTCCACTTTGATTATTACTGACAATGTATAAACTGAAGGGAAGACAGTATTACATGGCATTTTCTTAATCTTAGTTGATATCTTGGTATCAATGAATATTGCTGTGTCTATGGCATCATCTCATTTTGCTTCTATAGTATCAATCATTTGGATATGTGCTGAATAAAGCCTGAATGGCATTGCTTGATTTTCTTCAGCTTTCTTTTCCCCTTTTTTGGTTTGAATAGTTTAGCAATTCCTCATGAAGTGTGTGCAGTGAGAAGTTCAATTATTATGTTTCATGGATAAACGTTTTATGAAATGATCATAAGCATCAATAATTGTGAATTGTTTTTCCATTTTACCATTGACAGGCATTGTGTAGATATGCCAATTGAAATATTGTTGCAGTCTGTTTGTTTTTAATGCTGTTATAAAAAACACATAAGCTTAACGCTATTTTTAAAAAGATTATGTAGACACATAAAAATATCTTGCATGTTTTAAACAAAGGACATTTTGCTAAGGAAAAGGCACTGGGTACAACAGCAGCAATGCAGAGAGCTCAGACGGAGTCATACAGTTTCAAGGACTTTTGTCAAGAGATCACGTGTCCAGTATGTGGATGGAGTAAGAATATTGCACTTTATAATTCCATAATACCATAAGAGAAAGGAGCAAAATTAGGCCATTTCGTCCATTGAAACTGTTCTGCCATTCAATCATGGCTGATATGTTTCTCGACCCCATTCTCTTTACTTCTCACCATAACTTTTGAACCCTTTACTAATCAAGAACCTATCTATCTGTCATGAAGGTACTCAATGACTTGCCCATCACTGTTTTCTGTGGCAATGAATTCCACAGATTCACCATCCTCTGACTTTTTATTGCCTTTCCACAGATGTTGCTATACCTGCTGTGTTTTTTCAGCGCTTTCTCTCTGTCATAACAATACAGACTGTTACATTTGGTCAATCTAATCAAGTCCAACTGGGACACAATTACCGTGCAATTATAAAGTTCATATTTGTCTCTAAGTGCTAGCATGAAACAAAACTTGTAATTGTGCAATGAATTATCATGTCTACAGAATGACCTGAAGAGCTTTACATATAATTCATTACTTGTAAAGTACAATCATTGCCATCATATGGGCAAATACAGCAGCCAATTTGCACAAAACAAATTGTTTCAGTTGCTTTTGTCTGCTTCATTTTCTTTCTCTAAATTAATTTAAGGAGTATAACATTAACTCCTGGTCTTGTCATTTGATCCAAAGCATATAATTTCTGTTTCATACTGAAAAGGAGAGTGTAGAATAATATTTTCTCGTCATGAGGTGTTCAATTTAATTGCCTGAAGGAACAAAAACTCTGGCAGGTAAGATAAACGAAGAAATATTTAACATACAGTTTTATCTAATCTAATCTCTGCTTAGAGGCTGGAATGTAGGAGACTTTGTCCTCTCCTTTAAATGCTTAAAGGTCCAACCCAAGAAGCAAATGGTAATTAGCTAGGTAAAAATTAACTGGTGTACAGGCATCAGAAACCACAACCAGTGGCATCTGCATGCAGCAACATATGTACTCAGTGCATAGCTGCTCTGATTTTCCTGTTACTCTGTCATACACTGGGGAGAAAAACTCATCTGTATGGGATTTAATTTACTAAACACTTATATAAGCAATCATATTCCCTTTGCAGGACACTATAGCACATACACACAAATGAAATATATAGCTACCAAGTCACTATCAAAAGTTACAAATTTAAATTAATGCTGCAATTTCTGGAAACTCATTAAGTTATCCACCTTTTAAAAATAAATGGAACAGGGATTACATGGTAATTTTTCAATTTTAGATTTCAATCCAGTCCTGTCTAATATGGTGTAAATCTCCTTATGGTTGACTGTTCAAATTCAATGTGAAATGAATCTGGGCAGCTACAGTCCAATTCCACAAGACGTCTCTCCTTTCGCTTTGAATTGCAATCTCACCTAGAAAGGCAACAGGATGGAAGTATGGTGTGGGAAATGGAAAAGAAATGTCACAGTGGGTTGCTACATTAAGAGCAGAAATTACTGAAAAATCTCAGTATCTGTGGAAAGAAATCAGAGTTAACGTTTTGGGTGCAGTGACCATTCTTCACATGCTGATTGAATGATAGATGCTGCCAGACCTGCTGAGATTTTCCAGCAATTTCTGTTTTTGGTTCAGATTTCCAGCATCCACTGTTCTCTCGGTTTTTCGCCACATTAAGAGTTTCTCTAACTTTTGAGCGGGGAGAAGGTAGATAACTTAGTTGACATCTGCCCTTGCATGAACCTGGTGGCCAGGATTATCAGCAGACATTATACTCTGCAGGGTAAGGTGCACAGACAAATTTTATTAATTTGAAAAATTAGTAAGAATAGGCAGTAAAGTGGAGTTAAGGATTAGCAGATCAGCCATTATTTCATTGACTGTGAGAGCCGACTCAATGGGCTGAACAGCCCACTTTTGCTCCTACATTTTATGATCTTAAGAGATGAATGACTTCTATCAGACTCTTTGGCTCAAGCAGTCAGTATGTTCAGCTGTTAACTAAAAGCTTCGTTGTCCGTGAGGCCTTTCAGGGACAGTGTTTTCATCCCAACACCTTTCAGTCTCTCTCAGTTCCAGATTGTCAATGGTACTTTGGCTTCAAGAAAATATACCCCAAATGGTGCCATCTCTATTGTTACCAATGCTAACCTGCCAGACAACCTTACAGCCCCACGCTCCTGGTCTATGAGTTACCTGTGCAGAAGGGACGGGCAGATCGGAGGACCACCCTGGGGACCTGGTCCTGGCCAAGGTGACCATCAGTAGGCCCAGACAGCGTGCCAAGAATGGGTTTGTAGCACCTGACTATCTGAACTCGTGTGGTTACATCCATGCTTGGGTAACAAAATAGAAGTCTTCAAGAGGCTGGTGGTCTCTGCAGGAAATGGGTTGCATCCTCACCCCTGCTAATGGTATTTTAATTTTGGTGAGTTTCCAACATAAGTTTCTGGTGACCTCTTGATTTTTCACTACACTGGCTGACTGGGGCTGTCTAAACCATTATTGCACATTTAAAAAGTGTAGAAACCTGTTCTGGGGATGATCATGCCTTTTATATTAGGCTGATTTTCTTTCAGATATGTTTCAGTAACATCACTGCCGTGGCTATCACAAAAAAATGCGGTGGTGGAAGTGTTTGTCATTCAAAATGAGACACTTGATTGGCTGATAAATCGACGTATCATCGATACATTGAACTGATGAATGGAACAGGAATCAGCTTTTGTCTTTTTCTTAGGGGAAAAGGTCTTTATCAATAATTTGATCCTGGAACATTGAAAAGGGCAGAAGTGCCTTGTTATGTTAATCATTCCAGAGAATTTCTGAGCTATATTGTCATCATCAAGGCAGGAAGCTTGACTTGTGAAATTTCATTTCTTGGTAGACCAGTCTCCTTTAAGCGGGCCTTGTTTATCATATTCTCATTCTGAGAAGATGAGGGCATGTTGAAGTTGGACCTCAATACCTCTTAGGATAGTTCAGGGGTGTTCATGGAAGTGAGCTGGTTAGAAGACCTATATCAGTTCTTTGGGACTTAACACCAGTTGTATTAAAAGTTTTTAGGCGCTCTAGTCCTCACTATCCAATAGTTCCTTCTCTCCATTGCTGGGAAGATCATTGTCCAAATCCTCGCGCTGGGGTCATTGTCCCAGTTTCTGAGGAAATCTGTCTGGAAAGCCTAACTACAGCCAAACTATAGGACAATGACATTGATTTTCACTGCTTGGCAACTCCAAGACAAATATCAGTAACAACACAAACCACTCTACATGGCCTTCATCAAGGAGCCACAGAACCCATGACCAGTTATACAGAATTTCCTAGGTGGATAATCACACTTGTTAGCAAATGATTGCAAATGATTGCTGCTACTGACGGTACGTTCTGTTAGCGAAGAGTTAGCACTGGCTACGTTAGTGGTGCTAACTTGTGTAGAGTATCCAGCCCACTAACACACTTCGCTGTTTTCATGGTGCAATGTGTCACCTGTATATTAAATGGAACATTTTTGATTTACAATTGTTCTTTATCTCACTAGACTGATTTCTGCCTGCCCTCTAAAAAGATAGGTGAATTAACATGGTGGGATGTACAAGATAATTATGTTTAGTACATATTTAATAATGGTCTTAATGTTGCAGTTCGCAGGTAACCATTTCAGCAAGTTGCTCCACTACTTTTGGGAGCTAAAAAGAATATCCAGTGCGCACCCAAATTTATAGCATTGCTGTACCTAATGCCGAAGTACTTTCTGCTGATGCTAAGTGTTTGGATTATGAAGATTTCTATTTTCCATTATGAATATCCTAAATCTTGAAAAGCATAATTAAGAAGAAGTGAACAGTTACCGTATGACTACTATTAAACATCTATGTGAAACTTCTGCTGGAAATAAACTTGCAAGAAACAAGAACATACGCATTCATTTTCAAGATGAAAACTGTTACCCAACACTGTCTACTTCTATAAATAGACACAAACAGGTAAAGGAGCTGCCTGTATACTCCTAGCAACTGTTAGTAAAATTAATTTATTGAAAACTAATTAGTTTTGATGCTTATATGTATTTCTCACAAAAAAGTCACAATGCAAGAAATGTATTATTTTTTAAAACTATTCCAACTAACTTATGCTTTTTCAAATACCTCCATGTCATCTCTCCTATCTTTGCAATGTTTTCCAGCCTGCTACCCTCAAATCTTGGCTGCTGCATTCATCAACGCTTTGCCACTTTACATTATCCCCTGTCATTGCAACTGCAGCTCCATGAATCAATGTGCACACTTCCTGCCCTTGGCACAATACTATGCTCATCTGGAGGAAATAGCATTGAGGACAATAGGCTCCAGGCCTCCTGCATCTCCTCCTGAGGTCCAGCTGAGAATTCTTCACGTGGATACTATTCAGCAGCCTTTGGAGGTTTCTCATGGTCCTGGGCTTGTTGGTGCATTTGTTCCTCTTCAATTTTTCTGCACCTTAATTTCACTGCATTCAGTGATAATAACCCCTGCTTTGGCTGGATCCATTATATTGATAAATGCAGCTTTTTCTTTATGTCTATGGAATTTCCCCGAAAGTGTTCACACTCTACAAGGAGAGTTTCTAGAGAATCTGATCAGATCATACAGAAAATAGACACAACTGATGGAGAAGTGAAGGATGAGATTACGGATAAATTGAAGGCATTCAAGGAAGCTATTGTCTCAGGTCTAGATAATTGCACCATAGGGTGGTTAATGAAGTAGTATATAAAATTACATATGCCCTGTTGGGTATTCTTACTAATTATACACAAAGACTCTCTGTCTCTCTCTATATACGCTATATACTCTATCCCCTCTTAACATTTTGGAAACTTTGATCTTAATGTTCTGAATTTCAGGGGATGCAACCTTAGTGTGCTTAATTTTCCCTTGTATCATAATCCTTGAAGTCCAGGTATCATTCTGGTAAACAGAGTGGGTCGTGTGTGGAATGAACTGTCAGAGCAAGTGGCAGATGCAGGAGCAGGTACAACATTTAAAAGACATTTGGTTAAGTATATGAATAGGAAAGGTTTGGAGGTATTTGGGCCATATGCAGGCAAGTGAGACTAGTTTCGTTTGGGAAATCAGGTCGGTGTGGACTAGTTGGACCGAAGGGTCTGTTTCCATTCTGTTTGACTCTATAAGAGACTATTCCCAAGGATTAGGTAAAAAGGATGCAGGTCTATCCATTAAAAAAAGGGGAAGAGATATATTAGGGAATTACATGCAATTACAATGACATCCTGAAGGAACAAATGGTGAACTATTTGGAGAAACACATAATTAAAATGGGGAGCTAGCAAGATTTTATGGGGAGGATACTATGTCTAATGAATCTATTTGGTTGTTTGTAAAAGGGAGAATCTCAATAGAAATTATGTATCAAATTTCCACAAAGCTTTACATCAATTACATGTAAAAAATTAATCCATAAGGTTGGAAACAATTGCATTTTATAATGCACATAAAGAACTTGGCAAGAGGGATTAAAAGAAAACTGCCCAAGTTTCAAATAATAGCATTGGAAATAATAGCAAAGACTGAAGAAACTGCTCAGGTTCTGGAATTGAGCTGTCAAGTGGCAGATAAGTAAGTAGATGCAAATTCATGTGATTGGGACCGGATAATAAACAGGAATAAAGTAAATAAAATCATATTGTTTGGGACAAAACTTAGATCTTTACAGATGGTATCAGTAAAACGTATAAATAGAATCCTAGATTGTATAATCAGAGGAATGGAATACAAACCTCAGGAAGTGTTTCTAGGTTTTATAGTTCAACATTGATTTGGTGCCACCTGGAGTATTAGACACAGTTGTGGCGGTGATGTTCTGAAAAAGACATTCAGAGATTACATCGGGTGCAGTAAACAGTGATCAAAATCACAGCTGGAATTAGACACTTGAATTATGAGGGAGGAGAAGTACTCAAGATCCTAGAGGATATAGAGTAGATAAACACATGAAGATAGTGTATTTAGACGATGGAAGGAAAAAAGACAGTTCGGATGTAATTACTTTACCCAGGTGCCTGGTAAATCTATCATAAGGACTGAAAATGGAGACTAACTATACCTGCAAATGTAAGGAAGGTTGAGATATGTACCTTGAGAAATATTTGAGAGAGAATGTGTAAAATATTTTGGGATACAATATTTCTAGGTACTAGTACTAGGGGTCTTGTATGATTCTGTACATTTCCACATTCCTTTACACTTGTTTAAGTGAGCTCATGTTAGAGAGATTCACACCAGCTTCAAGATGTGATTTTACTTTTCTCACATTGCATTGAAGGAAAAAACTGTAGGAAATGCTTTTTTTTACAAAAAATATTTTAGAAAGGAAATGTTCATAGCAGACTGCCTCTACATTTCTAACATGTCAGCTACAATCAATTACAATAACATAAAAGATTTAAATTTATGTAGCACCAGATGCCAAAGTACTTTGAAGTAACTACTGTTCTAATGTAGGATTGAGTTAAAAACTCACCAGATTTCTAGTTTGGAAGTCATTGTTCTGGTGGTCTTTTGGATACACATAGTGAAAGCTCCCCATTTGCCAATCACTGACAAAGATGGATAAAACATGTGCAGGTATACATATACATTTTACATTTAGTGCTTCTACCGTATGTTATAAATGAGACCAGAGTCATGCACTGTCTCCGTGAATTGATAGTTCTGCGGATCTTCAAGTCTGCATCAGGCGACAAGCACAAGTTTGATGGGCTAAACGACACAGGGAGCCAGTACACATATGCCTATCACTGATGGTATGAGTTAAAGAAATGTTAAATATAAATATCTAATAGAAGTTGATCACATTGGAACATTTATACAGCAGTGAGGTTCCAGGAGAGTGACACTCAGGAGATTATGCATAACTTTCAGCTTTGTTCTCACATTTTTATTTCCTCCATGTACATTAATCCACATTTGGAAATCGATTAGAAAAATGTGTTTGACTTTCCTAGCCTTCAATATCTGCACCCAAAACCCCATAAAAAGTCAGCGTGGAGCTGGGGGAAAACAGCAGGCCAGGCAGCATCAGAGGAGCAGGAAAGTTGACGTTTCGTGTCGGGACCCTTCTTCAGAAATGGAGATGCCTGGAGAAGGTAGGTGGCATGGTGATAGGTGAGTGTAGGTAGGAGATGGCGGTGATTGGTCAGTGGGATGGGTGGGGCAGATAGGTGGGAAAAAAGATGGACAGGTTGTGTCAGGTCAAGGAGGCGGAGATGCGAGGGAAGTTTGGACATGGGATGAGGCCGGGGGTGGGGAGATTTTAAAAGTGGTGAATTCCATGTTTAGGCCTTTGGGCTGTAGGCTCCCAAGGTGGAATATGAGGTGTTGCTCCTCCAGTTTGTGGGTGGTGTCTATGTGACACTGGAGGAGGCCCAGGATGGACATGTCACCCAGGGAGTGGGAGGGGGAGTTAAAATGGTTAGCAACTGTAACGTGTTGTCGTTTGTCGCATATAGAGTGCCATAGTGTCCATAGTGAAGATGCGGTTTTGGGGGCCATGGAATTGGAAGTATCGGAGGAGGTGGAGAGCATGGGTGGTGTACCAGATGTAGGTGGGGAGTTCCTGGCCCAGGAGGGAAAATACAAAGTCAAGGTAACTAGAGATAAGTTCAGTGTGTCAGGAGCAGGCAGAGACAATGGGTCAGCCGGGGCAGTCAGGGTTGTGGTTTTTGGGAAGGAGAGAGAAATGGGTGGCGTAGGTCACATGGGTGGAAGGTCACCTGAGGTGATAAGGTTGTGAATGGTTTGAGAGATGATGGTTTGGTGGTCATGGGTGAGGTCATGATCAAGGGGGCAGTAGGAGGAGGTGTCAGAGAGTTGGCACCTGGCCTCAGCGATGTAAAGGTCAGTATGCCATACCACTACTGCAGCCCCATTATCTGTGGGTTTGATAGTGAGGTTAGGGTTGGAGCAGAGGGAACGGAGGGCTGCGTGTTCCGTGGGGGAGAGATTGGAGTGAGTGAGAGGGGTGGAGAGGTTGAGGTGATCAATGTCGCGACGGCAGCTGGAAATGAAGAGGTTAAGGGAGAAGGAGGAATGCTGTGGGGTGGTGTCCAGGAAGATGAGGCTTGTTGGAGGTGGGAGAAGGGGTCTGTAGAGGTTTGGTTAGATTCCCGGTTAAAGAAACAGGCGCGCAGATGGCGGAAAAAGTCTTCGACATCCAGACGTGAACGGAACTCATTGACGTGTGGGTGCAGGGGAATGAAGGTGAGTCCTTTGCTGAGGGCTGACCGTTCGTCATCAGCGAGGGGAAGGTCTGGGGGAATGGTGAAGATCCGGCAGGGCTTGGGGCTGGGGCTAGGTGTAGAGCTGTTGCTGGGTGTGGGGATGGAGACCATGTCAGGAGCGGAAGTGATGTTGTCAGCATCAGCAGTGTTGTCTAACCTAGCCCCAGCCCCAAACCCTAACTCCACTTTCAAGGAACTATATACCTGCATCTCTAGATCTTTCTGTTCGACAACACTCCCAGGGTCCTACCATTAACTGTGTAAGTCCTGCCCTATTTTGTCTTACCAAATTGCAACATCTCACATTTATCAACATGGGGTTTAATCTGTTTTAATTTATGCTAAACAGGTCTTGCAAAATACTGTGTACCTGCCAAGCACTAACAGCTTGAAAGTGTCTATGAAGGCAGCATGAATGAGATTAATTAATTTATTGGGTACATTAATATCTCAATTTGGGGAGAGTTGAGCTATGAATTCAGATTTGATCTAGGATTCTCATTTTAAACAGGTCTGCACTATCACGGAACAATGTTATAATATTCATCATGATGTTGCATTTCTGACTTTTTTTAAACTGTTATGAAAATCGTTCCCCAAAAGATTCTGCCTCTGTGTGAATTTCCCAGTGGCTGACTATCATGGGAATGGAATTTTCCCACTCCCCCCACTTATATTTTTCCAATGTCACATCAGCCCCAATGAGTCTGGAGCCTGGCAACAACTTGGTGGCGAGCCTCTTGTACTTGGCCACTGGTGCCTCCTCTCAACACCTCAATGAAGGAAGCACAAGAATGAAATGGCCACAATCAGTCGCGTGGGCAGCATTTCCACTTTAACAGCTGAGGGCCTTCTGTTTGAAATTCTGTCCAGGTATCTCAGAGTTCTGCCATTTAGAGAGAGCCTTGCACTGCCAAGCCTGCTTCATTAGCATTAATGCTCACCTTTCCCAGTGGAGGTGCTCACCATTCAGGGCTGCAGGCCCTGATTAAGCCTTTCTAATCTAATCTAATCAGATTTCTAATCTGCCCACCATCCTTAATTGGATGGCAGAGAGATTGCCCCTCAAGTAGCCACCTCCTCAGTGTGTGGGGGTGGAGATTCAGACACCAGTGGGTTTGGGGCCCAGAAATGCTTCCAACTCTGAGTCTCCTGATAGCTTCAAGAAAATTCCGCCATTGCATTAATGGCAAAATTATTCCTGCATTCAACATCCAAATGTTATCCATTTTACTACTGCTCATTCAACATTTCCCTTTACACGTCAGAGCCTAATTCTATGATTTCCAAGCCAAAAATGTACTGAGGAATATACTGCCTGAAGATGAAGCATGTTCTGACGAGTTTATGGTTATAAACTGTTCGAATCTGAGGCTCAAGCAGAATTTCATACTGAGGTGTGACTCTTCTTTGACCGTCAATAATTATATCATTTAACTGTTCAGAATTCTGAGGGATTTTAACTTGGGAGTGAACAGACATGTTAACACTTGGGAATTTATAGTGAGAGATACATTTTTTCCCGTAAAATGACACTTGACTTGAGATTGTGAAAGCGTTCTGGAATTGTTATGTACGTAGCAGAGATAGTAGGAACTGCAGATGCTGGAGAATCCGAGACAACAAGGTGCAGGGCTGGATGAACACAGCAGGCCAAGCAGCATCATAGGAGCAGAGAGGCTGACGTTTCGGGCCTAGACCCTTCATCAGAAAAGGGGGTTCTGAAATAAATAGGGAGAGAGTGGGAGGTGGATAGAAGATGGATAGAGGAGAGGATAGGTGGAGAGGAAACAAACAGGTCGAAGAGGCGGGGATGGAGCCAGTAAAGGTGAGTGTAGGTAGGGAGTTAGGAAGGGGATAGGTCAGTCCAGGGAGGACGGACAGGTCAAGGGGGCGGGATGAGGTTGGTTGGTAGGAGATGGAGGTGCGGCTTGAGGTGGGGGGAGGGGATAGGTGGGAGGAAGAACAGGTTAGGGAGGCAGGGACGAGCTGGACTGGTTTTGGGATGCGGTGGGGGGAGGGGAGATTTTGAAACTTGTGAAATCCACATTGATACCATTGGGCTGCACCCTCCACTGACACCCTCATCCGCTTAGCCGAACTCGTCCTCACACTCAACAACTTCTCTTTCAATTCCTCCCACTTCCTACAGACAAAGGGGGTAGCCATGGGTACCCGCATGGGCCCAAGCTACGCCTGTCTCTTTGTAGGTTACGTGGAACAATCCCTCTTCCGTACCTACACCGGCCCTAAACCCCACCTCTTCCTCCGTTACATTGATGACTGTATCGGTGCCGCCTCGTGCTCCCACGAGGAGCTCGAACAGTTCATACACTTCACTAACACCTTCCACCCCAACCTTAAATTTACCTGGACCATCTCTAACACCTCTCTCCCCTTCCTGGACCTCTCTGTCTCCATATCGGTCAACCACCTCGAAACCGATATTCATTTCAAGCCCACCGACTCCCACAGCTACCTAGAATACTCCTCCTCCCACCCACCTTCCTGCAAAAATGCTATCCCCTATTCCCAATTCCTTCGCCTCCACCGCATCTGCTCCCAGGATGAGGCATTCCACTCCCGTACATCTCAGTTGTCCTCGTTTTTCAAGGACCGTAACTTCCCCTCCTCGGTGGTCGAGAACGCCCTCAACCGTGTCTCCCACATCTCCCGCACCTCATCCCTCACACCCCGTCCACGCAATAAAAACCAAAAAAGAATCCCCCTCGTCCTCACGTACCACCCCACCAACCTCCGGATCCAACGCATCATCCTCCGACACTTCCGCCATCTGCAATCCGACCCCACCACCAAAGACATCTTTCCCTCCCCACCCTTATCTGCTTTCCGGAGGGACAACTCTCTCCGTGACTCCCTTGTCCGCTCCACACTCCCCTCCAGCTCCACCACACCCGGCACTTTTCCCTGCAACAGCAGGAAGTGCTACACCTGCCCCCATACCTCCTCCCTCACCCCCATCCCGGGCCCCAAGAAGACTTTCCACATCAAGCAGATGTTCACCTGCACATCTGCCAATGTGGTATACTGCATCCGCTGTACCCGGTGTGGCTTCCTCTACATCGGGGAAACCAAGCGGAGACTCGGGGACCGCTTTGCAGAACACCTACGCTCGGTTCGCAACAAACAACTGCGAACCATTTCAACTCCCCCTCCCATTCCTCAGACGACATGTCCATCCTGGGCCTCCTGCAGTGCCACAACGATGCCACCCGAAGGTTGCAGGAACAGCAACTCATATTCCGCTTGGGAACCCTGCAGCCCAATGGTATCAATGTGGATTTCACAAGTTTCAAAATCTCCCCTCCCCCCACCACATCCCAAAACCAGTCCAGCTCGTCCCTGCCTCCCTAACCTGTTCTTCCTCCCACCTATCCCCTCCTCCCACCTCAAGCCGCACCTCCATCTCCTACCGACCAACCTCATCCCGCCCCCTTGACCTGTCCGTCCTCCCTGGACTGACCTATCCCCTTCCTAACTCCCTACCTCCACTCACCTTTACTGGCTCCATCCCCGCCTTTTCGACCTGTTTGTTTCCTCTCCACCTATCCTCTCCTCTATCCCTCTTCTATCCGCCTCCCACTCTCTCCCTATTTATTTCAGAACCCCCTTTTCTGATGAAGGGTCTAGGCCCGAAACGTCAGCCTCTCTGCTCCTATGATGCTGCTTGGCCTGCTGTGTTCATCCAGCCCTGCACCTTGTTGTTATGTATGTAGTTGTGTGGTGTTGCCCCTTTAAGAGAGAGGGTCAGGTGACTCAGCGCAGGAGCTCGCAGGCAGGGCAGCTGAGGACTGACTTTAAGCTGAGCGGACACATAATAAACTATTCCCTGCACTAGTTTACCCTTTGTGTACCACGTGTTCTATATATCATTCTAGTGAACCACAAACATAATAACTGGCAATGATGTTGGAATCCAGCCCACAAACTTTGTGTGATATCATTTTTTTTGTTGGGAGGAGGGATATTGCCTGGTTTTCTTGAATACCATTGGGAGAAAGACTGGTGCAAACGAAGAAACCTGCAGAGAAAACATAACAAGAGCCATGCAAAGTGTTTGGGAGTTATTTTGCAAGGCATGGAATGTTCCCGTTTTTACACACGGAGAAGCATCCGTCGTTCAATTCATGTTCACCTTAAAGATGTTAGTGGAATATTGTGAATTCAGAGGGTTCCTTCAAGATGCCTTGCAGGACCACTTGGTTTGTGGCCTCTGATACAAAGCCATCCAACAGAAGCTACTAACAAAGAGAGACCTAGACTTCAAGGCAGCTTTCAAAATTACTACCTCAATTGCTGCCATACAGTTGAGTGACAATGCCCGTGTGCATACAGTATTTTTATTCATTCATGGGATGATAGCATCATTGGCTCGGCCACTATTTATTGCCCATCCCTCATTACATAGAGGGCAATTGTGTCAACTACATTGCGGTGGATCTGGAGGGACATGTATGCCAGACCAGGTAAGGATGGCAATTTCCTTCATTCAAGGACATTAGTGAACCAGGTGGGATTTTCCAACAATCAGCAATGGATTTGTGGTCATCATTAGACTTTTAGTCCCAGATTTCTTTTTAATTGAATTCAAATTCCACAAACTGCCATGGCAGGATTTGAACCCGGGTCCCTGGAACATTATCTGAGTCTCAGGATTAACAGTCCAGTGATAATAATAATCACTTCCCCCTGAGAGTAGCGAAAATTCAGCAGACTGCATAGAATGCCTCTGAAATGGTGAGAGCGACCACAAAGAGTCATCACATTGGGCTCGGGAAGCCCAGTGCCATAGGTGGAAGCAAATGGGCCATATTGCCCAAAATTGCCGGTTACGTCTCAAGCAACAGAAGGACAGTCTAAAGGAGACAATTCAGAGGACAACGAATAAGGTAAATGCCGCTAGCCTGGGAGTGAACTGGGAGAGAGCTGGGTCTGCAGGAGAAGCAGAAGGCCCAGAGTCAGCAGAGTTTTGGTTAAACATCCTATCAGTCCGAGGTGAAGCTGATCTTTTCTGGGTTCCTCCCAAATTAAAGGGCAGGACAGTAAAGATGAAAGTGGATATGGGTCCTGCAGTGTCTCTGATTCTTGATTAATATATAGGGAAAAGTTAACGGCACTGCCATTGAAGTTTGCCAAGATTACAAAGTGGTGCCACTGAACAAGTGGTGCCACTGAAGGGCAATGCACAGGTTAAAGTACAGCTAAGGGACTAGTGTGCTGAACTGCCTCTGCACATAGCGATAGGCAACTACCCTGTATTATTCAGACGCTCCTGGTTACAGAAATTAAAGTTAAATTGGGGTGTGGTTAATAGGCTGGTGTACTCAAAAAACGAGTTTGCAAAAGATTTTTGACAATTACAAGGATGTCTTCAAGGGAAACCCAAGGGAAATGAAACGTGTCGAATTTAAACTTTGGTTGAAGCGGGAGGCTTGTCCAAGAGTCTCAAGATACGTCCAGGACTGTACACCATCTGGCCTTAAGTGGAGGTGGAACTGGAAACAGCTGGTGAATCTGGAAGCATTGGAACCAGTAACCATCAGTGAACGGGTCACTCCCATTGTTCCGGTCTTAAAAACAGATGGCACGGTGAGGATTTGCGGTGACTTTTAGGTCACACTCAGCCCAGCCCTATCTGTGGATCAATACCCCTTCCACTCGTAGAAGACCCGTTCAGTGGACTGGCAGGGGGAAAGAAATTCTCAAAAATGGGTCTGTGCCCGGCCTAGCTACAGGGTGGTCATGAAGAGGCCCTAGCCACTGCTGATGATGGTGATACACAGGGGACTGTTCCACTACAAGCGACTTCCTTTTGGCATCATGTCAGAGCTGGCTCTGTTCCAGAGGGCCATGGACCAAATATTAAGTGGAATGCCAGGAGTCCAGTGTTATCTGGATGATATTTTAATTATTGGCTCCTTGAAAGAGGAGCATTTGAAAAATCTAGAAGAAACCCTGAAAAGGCTACAGGAGCACGGCCTACAAGTAAAATGAGAGCAATGCGAGTTTTTTAAAGACTCCATAGAATACCTGGGCCACATAATCGATGGTGAGGGACCACGCAAGGCACCCAAGAAGATGGAGGCTATCATGAAGGCCCCTAGACCAGAGAAAGTGGCACAACTGAGACCGTTCTTGAGACTTGTAAACTACTATGGCAGGTTCCTGTCTTATCTGGCAACTGTGCTAAAACCTCTGTATTGGTTGCTTGGAAAAGGGCAGCCTGGAAATGGACCCAGGAATGCAAATAGGTTTACAGGGACGTGAAGCAAGCCTTAAAAAGGTTGGAAGTGTGGACTCATTTTAACCTGAAGTTGGCACTGCAGTTGACACATGACGCCTCACTTTATGGGATTGGTGCTGTACTGTCACATGTCTTACTGAATGGAGAGGAAAGACCCATGGTGTTTGCACAGAGAAGACACAGGAGAAGTATGTCCAAGTGGAAGAGGATGGATTGAGCATCGTGTTCGGTGTTAAGAAGTTCACTCATTTCTTTCACAGCAGACATTTTGTGCTGCTGACCACTAACCTCCATTTTTGGTCCATATACAGCGGCAGCATACCTGCAGCAATGGGCACTGGGTCTGTCAGCCTGCTCGTATAAGATCAAATACTGACAGGCGTGGAAGCACAGCAATGCAGATGCTTTGTCAAGGTTACTATTTCCAGGAAATAAAGATGTTCCCGACTGGAACCTCAAGATTATATACTTTTCCCAGGAAGATTAGATACTGGTATCAGCAATTCAGGTCCAGAATGCTACCCGGAATAACCCAGTCTTGAGCCGAGTAGTGGACTTAGTCCTGAGAGGAAGGACTTGTCATAGAAACCGTCCAGAATTACACCCTCACTGTCCAGCAGGTGGAAGTTGTCTGTATCAGAAGGGTGTTTTAGGTGGGGAATGAGAGTTGTTGTTCCTCCCCTGTTAATAGGAAACGTGCTGGAACAAGCCCACCAAAGATACCCCAATGTGGTGTGAATGAAGGGAATAGACAGGAGCTACTTTTACTAGCTGAATTTGGATTCCCAGATTGAGGAGAAAGTGGAATCATGTGAATCCTGCACTTTAGTAAGGAAGGCACTGCCCTTGTCACCTCAATCACCGTGGCAGTGGATTTACTTAGATTTTGTGGGACCAGTAGAGAGACAGGTGTTACTGTCGGTCGTGGATGCCCACTCCCAGCGACTCGAGGTGGCAGTCACGAAGTTAGTATCGATGGAAGCAACAATAGACTGACTGGATGAAATATTTGCCAGATTCAGGAATCCCGAACAGGTCATGAGTGACAATGGTCTGCAGTTTGTGGTGCAAGAGTTCAAGGAGTACCTGGAAAATCATGCATCAGACATGTGTGATTGGCTCCATATCACCCTGTAATAAACAGTCAGATGGAGAAATTTGTACAAACCTTGAAGCAGGCCTTAAAGGCCTCACTAGGGGAGGAGTCACTCAGACAGTGACTCAGCAAGTTCCTCAGCATGTACAGGAACATGGCACACAGAATATCCTAGAGCTCACCAGCATCCATAATGTTCAACCACCAACTGAGAACCATGTTTGATTTAGTACGGCCAGATGAGACCAGAGAGGTGGTAGAACAAAATCAAGCAGGCCAGATGGTCAGAACTAGGAGGAAACTCAATGTCAAGGGTATTCCAAAAAGGAAGGACTGTGTTGGCCTGGAATTATACATCTGGGGAAAAATGTTTCCAAGTGGCGGTGGTGGCTCAAATAGGATGTTGTCATATATGGTGCAGACTAGGGATGGGCTGGTCTGGAGGAAACACCTAGTCCAGCTGGTCACTGCACCTCACCGACAGGGGGATGTCCTCAGAATACCGAGCCAGTCCAGATGGGACCAGTTTTGTCAACTGAGTCATTTGTCTCTGAGCCGGAGTTGACCGTACCTGGGGAGGAGACAACAGCAACGTCACAAAGCAACAATAGTCAGTCAGAGAGGGACATTTCTGTGGCACAACGGGAACTTCCGGAAGCCCAGGAAACTGCACTAAAAAATGTTCCTGAGACAAGGAGACAGTCTTCTAGAAACCGCCATCCCCCTGAGAGACTGCTCATGTCAATATAGACTACAGAAGGGACATTTTTCTTTTTTCATTTTTTTGTTGGAAATATTCCTGATGTATATGTATTAGCTGCAATGCCTGTGTAATAGTTATAATTGTCAGAATAGATATAAATCAGTAAGGGTGATATGGAAATAAAGGGGGAGGGGTGTTATCTATGTAGTTGTGTGGTGTTGCCTTTAAGAGAGTGGTTTAGGCAACCCAGATGCGAGAGCTAGAGGGGACTGTGTAAGACCCGATTGTGGAACTGAGAGGACCAACAATAAGGTGTTCCTTGTTCTAGTTTATCCTCCATCTACCTCATACTATTTATGGTTCTAGTGAACCACAATCATAACGGATATCTCCAGATTTTTCAATCTTTCAAAACTGTACCTTTTGTAGGCTGCTATGTCCTATATCCTACTCTCCTCTGGGTGAATTAAATATCCACAGGGCTACTTTCCCCTTCAACCATGGGGTGCAGGGGGAAAACTGGTGAGTGTAAAGCTGGGGCAAATAAACAAGATGACAGGCAAAGCACAGCTGAAAGAGTGACTGAGAGACAGGGGAGACTTCCCCATCTATCCCAGCTGCTTTATGTATTTCCATCTGGTACATCTCCATCATGATGGACTTACTGAGTCACAACCACCATTTCATCACTTGAGCTTCAACATTTCTATCCTGTTACCCATTGCTGATTGTCCAAGGGTAGAGCTAGGCAGAGATAACATCAACAATAGAGAGGAGATGGGTCAGGACTGCTTCTAGAACAGAATGTTGTTCTCCTGAGGAAGGAGGCCATGTCAGGTCTATTGGTAGGAAATTAAGTGGGTTTTTAAGAGAACGTTAAGGACATCTGAGACACAGTGAACAGAACCTATTAATATAAAGACTGAAAGGAAGAGAGGACAGATAATGACAAATGTACTTTACTGGACCAGATTCTCAAAAGGCTAGCATTGACTATGAGATCCAATACTGGATCAGAGATAGTAAGAACTGCCGATGCTGGAGTC
>NC_063332.1:132353709-132486082 GCF_021869965.1 Rhincodon typus | reverse complement strand
TGCTGCTTGGCCTGCTGTGTTCATCCAGCTCTACACCTTGTTATCTGCAATTATGTATATTAATTTCTGGATTAATGGCCAACTTCATTACAATTAAAAATCCTCTGCTTTTATATCAAATATACATTTCTGGGCAAGACAGTTTTATATATATTTAGCTATTCTCCTATTACATTTTTGACAGATTCTTGAGAAATTGAACTCATTGAAAATTTATTTAAGTAATTAATTACTGTGGTTGTCTTCAAGGTGTATGTACACAATCTTTTAAATGGTATGGTTTAAATTCTGTTTATTCCTCTGTCCTGTAACTGACAGATATTACACATTGAAATACCATTGCTGCAATCTGAATTAAAGTTAGTATTTTTAACTGTTTATAACTGTAATAAAGTATCAGCCACCAAACCAAAATAGACAAAATACTCATTTATATCACAAACCTGTTTTTGGGCTAGGACTGAGTGGCAATTCAGCCTTGGAGTTTCACCTGCCTCAGAAAACTCAGGAGCTAAAAAGTGGGAGCTTTTCTTAGAGGTGCAGACATTCTGAGGTGGGGTTCCAAGCCATGATTTCTGACTCAACAGTGCAAGCCATTCTAGTGAAACTGATCTACAAATTGAAGATAAATTGATTGAAAATTATTTTTATATCACTTTCTGACATTAGAGTACTAGGATCCCAGCTATTCACAATATGTGTTAATGATTTAGATGAGGCAACTAAATGTAACATTTTAAAATTTGCAGATGACACAGCTAGAGGGAAAGCTGTGAGAAGGGTACAGAAATGTTGCAGGGTGATTTGGACTAGCTCAGTGAGTAGGCAAATGCATGTTATATGCAGTATAATGAGGTTATTCACTTCGGTAGCAAAAATAGGAAGGCAGTTTATTATCTGAATGGCTGTAAATTGAGAGAGGGGAATGTTCAGTGAGAACTGGGCGTCCTTATGCACCAGTCAAGTGTGCCGGTGCAGCAGGTAATAAAGAAGGCAAGCTATATTTTGGCCTTTGTAGTGAGGATTTGAGTAGAGGAACAAGGACATCTTGCTGCAATTGTACAGGGCATTGGTGAGACTATAACTAGTATATTGTGTGCGGTTTTGGTCTCCATACCCAAGGAAAGATGTTATTGCTATAAAGGGAGTTCAGAAAGATTTATCACATTGATTGCTGGGATAGAAGGACAGACATATAAGGAAAGATTGAGTCAGGTAGAATTGTATTCACTGGAGTTTAAATGAATGAAATAAAATTCTAACAAGACTAGATAGGTTTGATGTCAGAAGAAGTTCTCGATGGTGGGGAAGTCCAGAACCAAGGGTCATTGTTTAAGGATAAGAGCTAAACCTCTTAGGACTTAGGAGGGAAGGCGGGATTAGGTTGTTGAGCTTGATGATAAGCCATGATCATAATGAATGGCGGTGCAGGTTCGAGAGGTTTATCATATGTACTTCTATGTTACCTGCTTTGGTAGTAAAAATCTAGCCTACTTCTTTGGTTTCGTCAGAAAGGGAAGAGTTTAATGCCCCACAGGTAGCTGAACAGAGAATCTCAATTTCAGTGGCAGAGAAGTTCATGACCTTTTTGGATTTGTTGCTGGAAGTAAGTAGAGGCCTTCAGGGTAAAGAAAAGATGCCAGGCCATTGTCTTTTCAGGATGATTCTGGTATTATAGTTGACTTTGGCAGGACAGAATAAGGTTAGTTAGCCAAATTTGGTGTTGGATAGCAAAATTAGCTGTGTGGCAAATATTGAAGACAGTAACCTTGGTTTGAAGGGAGTATACATCAGGAATTTTATTGTCATTTTTAAAATATTTCAATAATGTGATTCAACTTGCTACTTTATTTATTGCTGACTACATAACCTGGCTAATTGGAATATAGGTGTCTTCACAATCTGCACTTCAACCACCTGTGGTTTGTAGCTATGTAAGTTGATGCTGGATTCTCTCCCCAGACTTCAAATGCCATAAAGAAGATAAGTAATATTAGTCTAGTCAGATGGAAAAGGAATTTCTAAGTCCTATTGTTTGGCAATGAAGAAAGATGAAATGTCCAATCATTGCACCTGGCAGCCTCTGCATTTTAAGTCCTAGAGATAATTTTGCTTTGTTTTATTGTGACTTCTTTTGTCCAGTTGAGTTCAAAAGGGGTATAAAACATACATAAAGAGGAAGATTTACATTTATGTATTTCATAACAAGGCATCCCAAAGCACTTTATAGCCAATTAAGTACGTTAGTGTTGCCACTGTTGTAATGGAGGAAACATAATTGTCAACTTGTGTGCAGCAAACTCCTACAAATCGGCATGTGATATGATCAGATAAACAGTTTTAGTGATGTTGATTGAGGGATAAATATTGGCCAGGAGGCTGTGGGTTACTCCCTGCTTTTTTTGAAATAGTATGATGCGTTTGTTTACTTCAGCTGAGAGGGCAGGTGGGGCCTGGTTTAATGTTTTGTCTGAATGATGGCACTGAAGAAGTGCAACACTGTCCAAGAACTGCATTGGAGTATCAGCCTTGATATTTCCGGTGGTGAAGTGTAACTTGAAGCTTCAACCTTCTGATCAACGGCAAAGATGTTGCTACCATGGCTAACAATTGTACCTCTGGCCTGCAGTAGGTTTTTCATGGACTTATGACAATGTAGTGGACTAGTTGAAACTACTTTTCAAATGTGCAAGTTGACATAAAGATGTTTCAGATTTCTGAACTAAAGGAATCATCCTACTTTTGAAATCTTTGACTTCTAGAATCCTTAAATTTGAAGTAAGTTCATTGAGCTGTAATTTAGTACTGAAATTGAGTGACATTTATAATGTAGGTTCTTTGCCATAATTTCATTTTACTTAAACTTGATTCCTAGCATATAGGCTAAACAGTATATTTTAACACCGTAGTTATTTTGCAGAATGAGATCAAGGGGCCTAGCACACAAATTCCGTTTCCCTTAGACTGGCCCTCAAAACTTATGATTTGGTTCCACTCCAGAGTTGCGGATCTTGAGGTGACTAAACGATCCGGTGCTGAACTAATGCGCCCAGCCTCCGGTGAAGAAGGCGGGAAGTGGGATATCCCAGTTTCTTGAATGGTCCTTCTGCTTTTTGTGCTTGGCCTCCACCTGGGTCTTTGGGAGATACTGAAGATAGTTGGCACCTTTGTAGATGATGCTTCTCCAGTTTGGGAGGTCTTAGGCAAGAGATTTTCATGAGGCAATGGGGTATTTAATTTTTCAGGTGGGCTTTGAGGATGTACTCAGTGTTTTCTGTGCCCTCTTTGTAACTGCTTGCTGTGAGCAGGCTCAGAATAGAGAGCTTGTTTTGGAAGTCTTTTCAGGTATGCAGACAATGTAGCCAGCCCAACACAACCGACAATAACCAGTATCTTGATGCTGGGGTTGTTGTCCTGAGAGGGTTCACTGATATTGGAAAGCCTATATGACCAGTCGATTTGCAGAGTTTTGCAGAGGCATTGCTGGTGATATTTCTCCAGGGTTTTGAGATGTCTGCTCTACATTGTCCATCTCTCCTCATACGGGATGGCAGGTAACATTACTGCCCTGAATACTATGAATTTGTGCCAAGTCTGAGGTTCTTGTCATCAAACACTCTGTGTTCCTCAGATCGCCAAAGGCTGTACTGCTTATGATATGTATGAAGGCCAGTCTGCCCATTACAGGAACGAATCAAGTAGTTTCAATCTCCCACCCTTTCTCCTTAGCCCTGGAATTTTATTTCTTCAGCTACTTGTCCAACTTCCTTTTGAAAACTACATTTTTGTCTGCGTCTATGCCACTTTTAGGATGTTCATTGTATTCCGGATCCTAACTATCCACTGCATAAAAAAACTTTTCCTCATGCCACCACTGTTTGTTTTGCTAATCATGTTAACTCAATGAGTCTTGCTTTCAACCTTTCTGACAATAGGAGCAGGTTTGCCCGAACTGCTCTGAATCCTTCATGATTTTGAGCAGTTCTTTCAAATGTCGTCTTGCATTTCCTATGGAGGACAATCTAAACTATTCATTCTATGCACATAACTAAAGCCCTTCATCCAAGAGCCATTTTTGCAAATCTTTTGGCCCCGTCTCAAAAGCCTTCATATTATTCTTAAATGTTTGATTTCCTGAATTGGGAACACAATACTGTACTTGAGGCCAAACTAGTGTTTTAGGAAGGTCTGTCAAAGCTTTCTTGCTTTTGTTCTCTATGCCTCTGTTTACAGAATCCAGGATATTGTATATCTTTACCACCATGTTCACAACCCCTGCCCTGCCATCTTCAGCAATTGTGCAAATAAACCTTCCAGGTTTCTTTGTTCTTGTACCCTAGGGGTTCGCAAACATGTTGTGCTTCCTGGTGGGTTTATGGAATACAGTTTGGGGATTACGACCTTTGAGGCCACAGTGGTAGCCATGAAGCTGAGAATAAGTTATGATAGCCTGAAGGCTACTTTAAATGTTTACATTTTTTTCTGTTCAGTTGGTGTGGCTAATTGTCTTGAAGTCTGATTGCTACTATAATTACAACCTGTAAAAAGGTGTACCTCGCATATTTCAGGGCAAGTCCAGAAGGTTTAAAAATTCTGGCATATATCCATATACTCACGCGTGTGTACCCGCGCGCACACGTACACTCTTCCCACCTTTACAATTCGGCTCCTCCTGTCCACAGCACCATTCAAGAACTGTGTAACCAACTAACTCGTCAGTTAATAAATAGTACCCCCTCATGACTCTGAATTGCCCTCGATCCCTCTCCATCCCTGTGGTGTGCAATTTCATTGGAGATATTTGTTGAAGAGTTCCTTTGTTCTGATGGGACAACGTTTAGTTTCTTTTTCCCGGCTCCTTAATGTTAGTTTTTGTCTCCTGAAGCTAGTTACTTGCTAGTGTATAGTTAGGATTCTGACACATTAGCTCCATTTTACTCCTTGTAACTGTTGTTTACTTTTGAATTTAAGTAGTGAGTTATTTAACTATGGGTTAAATCCACCTGATAGCAGAAATCTACTTAGCAGGGATAAAAACTGACACCTTACTCGTATGTGACTTGGAATCATCGCATAGAATGATTTGCCTGGATTTTCATTGGGTGGAAGGTGGTCAAGGCTGCAATTTCCTGCCAAGAAGACCAAAATTCTGCCATTTCTTGAAATCTGAAAGTAAATCTGCTGGAGGGGGCTTGAGAGAACAGTTCTGGTGAGAGGTTATCACAACTGGAAATATTAACTCTGTTTCCCCCCCTCGGTCCTATCTGCCCTAGTGAGTACACTCTTTTGTACCCTGTCCAGAGCGCTTGACACCCTTTTTAAAAGTGTGCTGCCCAAAATTGGAAATAATACTCCAATTGGGGCCAAACTAATGTTTTATGCAGATATAAGGCAACTTTCTGGCTTTGTACTCTGCCTCTATTTATATAAGGAAGGATCCATATGTTTTGTTAATTAAATTGTAGATCTGTCTTGCTATCATCAAAGATTTGTGTACAAACACTTCAGGTCTCTCTGTTCTTCTACCTTCTTTACGATTATAGGACAATAAATGTTGCAGTTACTCAGGCAAAACATTGCTTGTGCTGTGGAGCAGTATTATGTAAAATTAGGTCACTAAGCCAGTGCCAACTCACTTGATAATTCTGTTCAGCCTTTCACATACATTTTTGTAAGAGTGAGTTTTCTAGTTTTTTTTTCAAAATTTGTTCATGCGATGTGGGCAGCACTGGGTGGACCAGTATTTATTGCCCATCCTTACTTGCCATGAAGAAGGTGGTGGTGAGCCACTTTTTGAGGTGTAGGTACACCCATTGTGTTGTTCGGAAGGGAGTTCCAGGATTCTGAATCACAGACACTGAAATAATAGCAATGTAGTTCTAAGTTGGCATGATGTGTGGCCTGGAGGGGAAGTTATAGGTGGTGATGTTCCCATGCATCTACAGCCCATGTTCTCCTAGGTAGTAGAGTTCACAAGTTTGGAAGGTGCTGTTGGAGGAGCCATGGTGAGTGGTATATCTTGCAGATGGTACATACAGTTTCCACTGTCAGCAGTGGAGGGAGTGCATGTTGAAGGTAGTAGATGGGATGCCAGTCAAGTGAGATGCTTTGTTCTGGGTGGTGGGAAACCTCTTGTGTGGTTAGAGTATTATTCATCCAGATAAGTAGGGTGTGTTTCATCACATTCCTGCCTTGTATCTCGTGGACAAACACTGGCAGAGACAGGAAGTGAGTTATTTGCTGCAGGATTTCTTGTCTCTGACCTGCTGCTGTAGGCTCAGTATTTATATGGCTGATCCAGTTCTCTTTTCTGAGTAATGCAAATGCCCAGGATATTGATAGTGGGATATTTGGCAATGGTTCTGCCGTATGGTGGTTAGCTTCTCTGTTGTGGGAGATGGTAATTGCCTGGCATTTGTGTGGTGCAAACATTATTTGTTGCTTATCAGCCCGAGCCTGGGTGTTTTTCGGGTCTTGCCACGTTTGGACGTGGATTGTTTCAGCATGAATGGTGTTAATGTTGTGTGTCAGCAAACATCCCCACTTCTGACCTTATGATGGAGGGAAAGCTATTGACGAAGCAACTGAAATGGTTGTAGTTTGGACACTACCTAGAGGAACGCCTGCAGAGATCTCCTGAGACTGGGATGATTGATCGCCAGTAACCAGCATCATATTCCTTAGTGCTAGGTCTGACTCTAACCAGCTGTGTTTTCTCCTGATTCTCTTCGACTCTAGTTTTGCTAAGGCTCCTTGATGCCACACTTGGTCAAATGCCTTTGATGTCAAGGGCAGTCTTTCTTACCTCCACAACAACAAAAACAAAGTTGCTGGAAAAGCTCAGCAGGTCTTGCAGCATCTGTGAAGGAAAAATCAAGAGTTAACATTTCGGGTCCTAACTCTGTTGTTAGTTCCTGATTTACAGCATCCGCAGTTCTTTTGTTTTTCATTCTTAACTCAAGTTGAGTTTTGTTCTTTTGTTCAAGTTTGAACCAAGGCTGTAATGAAGCCAGGACCCGAGTGGCCCTAAAAGAATCCAAACCAAGTATCAGTGAGCAGTTTATACCATTGCAAGCTTTACACATTGATAACAACTTCCAACACTTTGATGATTGAGAGTATGGTGGTAACAGCTAGGTTGGAGCTTGTACAAGACATACTAGGCAATTTTCCATATTGTTGGCTAGATGCTAATTTTGTAGCTGTCCTGAAGCAGTTCAGCTGGGGGCATGACTGGTTCTGGAGCACAAGCCTTTCATGAAGTTTGAGGTTTTCCAATATAACGTGCGAACCCTTTGAATACTGAAAGTGGATTTTGCTGTTGCACTTATTTTCTTCAATACTGTATGTGCAATATGCAATATACATATGCAGCTGGATAATTCAAGGAGTTAAAATATTGGATTGACAATCGGGCTGTTCTATCCAGCTTTAATTAAGACAGGAATTATGATCCTATCTGATGGTATTACTGGACAAATCAGGTCCTAGAGTGAAACTGGACTTGTTGGATCATAAAATTTATTTTGTCATTTGTTTATTGTGGTGGTCAGTTGCTAATCATATTCACAAGAACCTGTCAGTATATTTTTAACAGTAAAATAAAAGTTAATAACTGTCAAAAGAAAAACATGAACAAGTTACATCATACAGAACTATTTGATACAGCCTTATAACAAATTTAAATAGTCTTTTAACAAAGTTAGATTCAACCTTCCAATACCACAAGAACTCTACAGACACTTAAACCCTCAGTGAAGCCTCACTGTTTTCTCCATGCTAAAATTTGTTCATGGCTATAATCTATTTCTTTTTTGGCAAGGTTCTGTGCCTCAACTGGATACTCATTTCTTCAGTTAATACCTGTTTGTGAGACCCTTAAACAAGCAGCTATTTCAGCTCCCATACTACTTAACATGTGTTTTTAAACTCAAGTCCTGACCAAACTAGGATATCTTTCTGTCTGACACCTCAATAGCCTTCTATTTCTAGAGATTTTGTCTTCATGATTTCTAAGTCAGGGCGTGTTTCCGGTCTAGATTTCTTGCAAACTGTTCATAAGAGCATCTCTGCAGTTAAGGATGTCTTCTGTCTGAATGGACCTCTACACTACCTGATTTATGCATTTTTCTGAATTTCTGTGTTAGTGGGTTTGTGCTAGGCAACAGAAGATTTTCTATCTCCTACTTTCTTTTCAATTGCACGGAACTGTTCTTTGCTAGGAATGAATGACGTCTTTTAACTGCATGTAAACAAAATGGATTTCCAGGCACCCAAAACACTTGCAGAACAAATCTAAAATGAAACTAAAACCCTTTCTTTCCCTTCTTAATACAGACAATATAGAAATACAAATCAAATTTAAAGCTATTATCATTCTTCCATTTTAGAGCCAAAGTTCTCAAATAATAATAGCGTATTATCAATTTTCATGACATAAGAATGTTATTGTGGTCCACAGATGATTGAAGGAAATAAGATGAAATTAGTTATTATTGTTATGTCTGGCATAAATCAGAAGACGAATGGCAATTAGGAATTTAATATTAGACTGGAGCAACTGTTCTCCACTGCAAAGTTTTTTTGTTGGCAAATGGTCAAGAAGAACATCACTGTCTATAGGACATCTGTGACATGCGAACAGTACGACCAGCATTGGAGCTCCTAAACCACAGATTGAACAATTGTTAATGAGTGTAACCTGAAAACGCGAATAGGGATATGAAATTGAAAATCACATCAGCTGCAGAAAGTAATAGAGGAGAAATAACTGGATCATGAGAGATAAAAGCTTAAAACATATTTCTAGAATTGACTAAGTTTTGTTTAAAAATTACAATAATTAAAATCTGAAAGGAGACTACAGACTTCTACAAGTTCATTTTCAATGCCAGGTAGGTTTTTGGTTATTGTAATTATGATTAATTGCACCATCAAAAGGATGCTTACTGTAGGATGAACAAACTCTTCTGGTGAATTGAGTCAGCATCTATGAGGTAACTCAAACTGCTTGTTTCTAACTGTTCAGTATATCTAAATGGTGAGACAGATGGCATGATGCAGTTTTCGTGAACCTTTTGCCATCCATTAACTTCAGATTTCTATTTTAACTTTGTACACGAGGACATTGCATGTTGCTTTCTGATTTTCACATAAGTAACCAAGTGCTATAAGCCTTAGCATTAATTATTGCAACAAAATCCAACCCATTATGCCATATTGATTTATGAACAAAGTATATTTCTGTTCAACTGGAATAGAGCTTGATAGTTTCACTTATTGTAGATAATTTCAATTCTAGACGAGACAGTGTAAGATGGAATCGCCTATAGGTGATGCCATATATAGAACATGGGAATTGTTTGTTTATAAAACACCAATGGCCAGCATGCCTTCTATTATGTTGATATGTCATGTGGATTTTGCCACATTGAACACAATAAAAAGGGATTCACTGTCTGTTCTGGATGTTAATGTACTTGCCAAGTTATGGATAATTTGATAACTGATCACAAAAGGACCAATTATGAAGCCTCCTGTCTAATCTGGTTAATTGCATTGGCTTTGCTTTAATGTCTTTTAGTTATTAATGTATTTTACATTAGTTGACTTTATTATTGAAACTCTAGGAATCGTTCCAACACACTCTTTTTAAATGGGCAGAAGAACTTGATTCTTTAAGTCGGATTCAAGATATATTTGACTGCTATGAACAGGCCTTGGAGCTCTACCCAAGTAATGAAGAAATATGGAACAGTATGGGAGAACATTTATTTAGGTTTGTGATAGCATTTTCCAATTGTATTTGAATATCTGTTATATTAAATGGTTATATAATATTGTTTGTATAAACACTTTTATCTATCTCCTTAACAGCATCTATTGTGACTTTCTGTCCTCCTCAACACCCACAATACCACAAATAATTTAGTGAACTTGAGCTAAGTATTGGTAAGTTTAATCATTAATGCCAATACAGTGTAGCCCAATTCTCCCTTTGTCTAAGATTCACAGATGTCAAGTTTTTTCTTTAAGAAAAGTCTTATTTTATGGTTGTACGGATGATAATTGACCACCAGTATGTTGCCCATCATTACAATTTTCTTTGTTGCTCAGAATCACAGCTCAATCTGACCCCTTTCCACACCCAATGCTGTTACTATGTGGCTGTTTTTAACATTTGCTGTAAGATGGTGTTCAAAAGGACTGGATTTTTTAAAAATGTAACTAAAATGTAGTACTGTAATATCTATTTTAATTGTAGTGTCTCCAACATTTACCTTAACATTGATCATCCAACTTAGCACAGATTAATAATTGAACATTTGGCTATATGTCTTAGTCACTTGTTGGACAGTTTAATGACTCATAAGAGGAATTTGCTGAATAGAAGCAGAACTATGATTCAGGTGAAGCATATCCAGTTTCTAAACTCGATTTGCTGTTACTAATTGCAGCCCCTATCTCTCACCCCACTTGAAATCAGTTAATACAGCATAACTAGGATTGAATTTTGGTCTCTTTTAGTCTGTAATACTGAATTTCACTTATGAGAGGCAGCTTTTCCAAATAGAATCAAGAAATCACTGCACTGAAGGAAGTCATCCATGTTATTGATGTTGTGACAATATTGGATCTGTAACTCAAACAATTTACTCTAGTTCATTTGCCCATGCTTTAACAATGTTCTTCAGTTTTGATTATCCAGGACCTCATCTAGATTCCTAGATAAATGTAAAAGATTTTATTGTACAATGAAAAGGTGGGGAGGTCCCTTGGGTCCAGGTCCACTCTGAGGGAGAGTCAAAGCCAATGTTTAACTTTCAATCAATATCTCTGAAACCGGTTATGATCAATATACCATTGCTGTTTGTGAGCCCTTCCCCTTATTGACATCTTGAGGCACATTGTGATATGTATTTGAGAATGAGAAAATATGTTTACATTTAGTTTTATCTTTGAAATACCTTTTGGTATTGATACATCACAGAGATAGTAATAAGGCAGATATATTCTCATTTATTATTGCTCTTCTCCCTTCAGAAATGAAATAAATCAATCATTATTTTAAACAGAAAATGTTAAAGGTACATGTTGCTCAACTATAAACATGATTTTTTTCCAAATTTCCCAATACAGTTCTGTTCCTGAGATACAGTTGTACAGATAGTAGAAAACTTGTACTGTATTATCCAATTGACTAGTCTTCATGTGCATCAAGGTACAATTAAGGACATTGCAATTGAATTCATTTCTGCCATCTTCCAATATTCCCATGCGTCAACTTTGGATGGATTTCTGCACAGCAACCTGAGATCCCTTGCCTTTATAAAGGAAATGGAGATAAATCTTCCTTGCAATCCTTACTGACAGCAGCTAATGCAGGTAGAATCTGTCTGGAGTCTTCTGATCTGTATAGCTTATTACTGCATCACAAGATAGAGAAGCAGGTTCCTGGCATAGACTGCATTCTGGCAAGAGGTTTTGGCATCGAACATGAGCTGCCTTGTTCCTCACTGGTAATGGCCAAGGATCCTTCTCTTGTAGGGAGTGAGGAGCCTAACATCAGGCACCATACGACTGACCTAGCTCTCTCCACCATAGTCATACAGCACGGAAGAGAATCTTCTCATATCACTGTTGTGCTAATCTATCTCCACTAATCCTTCTTTCCAGCCCTTGGCCCATAGCCTTGACGACATTGCAAGTACTCATCCATGTCTTTTTTAAAAATTGTAAGGTTTACTGCTTCTGATGCCCTACCAGGCAGTGCATTCCAGATCACTCAACCCTCTAGGTGAAAATGCTTTTCATCAAATCTCCTCTAAACCTCCTCCCCTTCGCCTTAAAATTATGCTCCCTTGTTATTGACCCTTCAACTGAGGGGAACAGCAGCTTTTTGTCCACCCTGTCCATGCACCTCATATTCTTATACACCTCAGTAAGGTCCCGTTTAATCTTCTGTGCTCTGAACAAAACACCTCAAGCCTATTTAGTATTTTTTCATAGCAGAAGTGTTCACCAGGCAGCATCCTGGTGAATGTCTTCTGCACCTGCTCCAGTGCATCACACTTTCCTTTATTTTAGCAATCCGAACTGCACACAGTACTCAGCTGTGACCTAAACAAAGTTTTGTATAGCTGAATGTAACCTTCCAGCTCTTTGGACAGCACAGTGGCTCAGTGGCTAGCACTGTTGCCTCACAGTGCCAGGGACCCGGGTTCAATTCCATTCTCGGGTGACTGTCTGTGTGGAGTTTGCACATTATTCCCGTGTCTGCGTGAGTTTTCTCTGGGTGCTGCGGTTTCCTCCTACAGTCCAAAGATGTGGAGGCTTGCTGGATTGGCCATGCTAAGTTGCCCGAGAGTTCAGGGATGTGTAGATTAGCGGGGGGATGATTCTGGGTGGGATACTCTGAGGATCAGTGTGGACTTGTTGGGCCGAAGGGCTTGTTTCCACACTAAATGATTCTTATGATAATCTGTGCCACTGATAAAGGCAGGTGGATTGTATGCCTTTTTAACTATCCTTTTAATGTGTCCTCTCTTCAGAGATTTCTGAGTAAGCACTTCTGGATCCCTCTGTTCCTCTGAGTTTCTTAGTGCCCTGCCATGCAATGCATACTCCTTTGTCTTGTTATTGCTTCCATAGTGCATCATCTCACACTTTATCTATCACTGATTTACCTATCTAACCAACCCTTTCGTATTTTCCTTTTATATAATCTTAAACCTCACTTTAACCACTCAACTAATCTTTGTGTCATCTGCAAACCTAATTATCACTCCCCCAACTCATTCTCATCTACATGATAGATCACAAGTAAGGGTCCCAGCAGCGATCGCTGTGGTATGCCATTGGACACTGGCCTCCAGTCACACAAACTGCCTTCTGCCATCCATCTCCGTCTCCTAACACTAAGCCAGTTTTGCATCCGTCTTGCCAAATTACCCTGGATCTCATGTTGTTCAACCTTCTTTATCAGTCTCACGTGTGGGACCTTGTCAAAGGCTTTGCTTAAATCCATATAAACCACATCAAAGGCATTACCCGCATCTACATACCTAATCACCACTTTGAAAAATTCAGACGCCTTTGTTAGGTCTGACATCCCTCTGACAAAGCCCAGGCTGACCCATCCCTAATCAAACCTTGCCTCATCAAGTGGAAATTAATTCTCACCTTCAGTATTTTCTTCAATAGTTTCTTTTCTACCACTGATGTGAGACTCTCTGGTCTGTAATTAACTAGTTTATCCTTACTACCATTCTGAAAAGTGAGGCCACATTAGCTGTCCTCCAGTCCTCTGACATCTTTGCTGTGGCCAAAGAGGAATTCAAAATTTGGGTCAGAGCCCTTGCAATTTCCCCTCTCCCCTCTTTAAGCAGTCTGGGATACAACTCATCTAGGCCTGGGAATTTGTCCACATTTAAGCCTGCCAAAACCTTCAGTACCTGCCCACACCCTATTTTTATTTAGTTCATTCACAGGACTAGGCCAGCATTTATTGCCCATCCCTAATTGCCCAGATGGCTGTTAAGAGTCAGTGACATTGCTGCAGGTCTGGAATCACATGTAGGTCAGACTAGGTAAGCACGGCAGATTTCCTTCCCTAAAGATGGGTTTTTCTGACATTTGACAATGGTTTCATGGTCATCATTAGACTCCTAATTCCAGATTTTTATTGAATTCAGATTCTACCATCTGCCATGATGGGATTCAAACACAGGTCCCCAGAGCATTACTTGGGTGTCTGGATTAACAGTCTAGTGATAATATCACTAAGCTGTCGCCTCCCCTGTTGATCTATTTGAGCCTCACAAACACTTTCCCCAAAATATGTACCTACATTCTCGAGTGAAGACGGAAGTCAAGTACTCATTTAACATCCTGGGAATGATCTCTGGGTCCACACATATATTGCCCACTTTGTTCCTAGTGGGCTCTTCTCTTTCCTAGGTAATCCTCTTCTCCTTAATATCTTGACAATCTCCCAAATACCTGTCGGTACTTTTTCAAGCCCCCTATTTGCTGTCCTAATTATTTCCTTATGTTCCCCATGCACTTTCTATATTCCACTAAGGCCTCTGTTGATTTATTCCCTTTATACCTGCTAAAGAAGTCTTTCTTTTGTTACCTTCAAGGGCAAGTGTTGGGTCTGTACTCTCCCCATTTTCTTTTTGAATGCCTCGTACCATTCTGTAGATTTCATTGTGGGCCACTTTCTCCTGGAACGTGGCCAAGGGAGGGATTGAGTAAGTTGAAATTGATTGGCACAGCAGTTAGTGCTAGTAGAGGATAGGTGTCCTGAGTGAGTGTATAGGGATCACAGAGGGTCAGTAGGGTGGAGAATTGGGTGGGTGAGAATAAGTGATGAAAGAGGTTGATTGTGATAGTGAGAGCAATAGACTGAGAACCTTGGTGGGAAGTGTTTGCAGTAGCAGGGATAGTGAGAGTGTGAGGTAGCAGAAGGAAGATGGTGGCATTTACCCTTGTGGAATAGAGAAGGCCATTGACCTTCTTCCTGTATTGTTGGATGTTCCTCTGGATTCCATGGCATACTGAACCTGGTGAAAACCTTGTATCAGGCTGACAGGGTCTTGTACCATGGACTTCTCTACTGGTCCTGGGGGAAGAGGACAGCCTTTCCCTGTACCTTGGTTAGAGAGTAAAAAACTGCAGATGTTGGAATCGAAGGTAGACACACAGGAGGCTGGAAGAACACAGGAGGTTGGAAGAACACAGCAAGCCAGGCAGCATCTGGAGGAAAGCAGAAGGGTAATACCCAAAACGTTGACTTCTCCTTTCCTCTGGATGCTACCTGGCTTGCTGTGGTCTTCCAACTTCCTGTTTGTCATTCGCTGTACCTTGTCCACCAGGAGCTTCAGGTTCCTGTTAGCAAAGCTGCGTATCATTTTCCCTTTGTTAGGCATTTTGTGGTAAATAACAGGAACTGTGCAGGGCATCTCTGGACAACAATGCTTGAATTTGGTGTACAACTGGCACCAGTGCCAGGGATCCAAGGAGGTACTGACAATAGTTAAGTCCTTTCGCGTGCGGTAAGTGGAAGAATGGGACAAGCGTTGCAGCATAGGGACGTGGTGCAAAGGTAACGAGGCAAGTTTGGGTAGGTAGTGTGAGAAATCTAATGGGGCTGCACAGAGAGAAACTCTTGCAGAAACTCACTGAAATTCATACATAGCTGATTACTGGTAAAATTGAGACGGAGATCCTCCTAATTTGCCTCGGACATGCCTCTAGTTTTAACAGAGGCAGATTTTGGGCAAGGATGACTGAAGTATGTTTGGGAAATGACTCAATTGTGAACACATACTGAAGCCTGTTGAGTGTTCTCGCTGCATCTTTGCAAACCAATCTTATTAACTAATTACTACTATGGTACCCTTTCATCTGATTCTAGCCCCATTCTTCTACTGACTGTATGCAAAATAACTTGCCACTGCCAGATAGCTGGCAAAGGCCATTAAGTATCCAGCCACACACTGTTAGCCTGGAGGTGTCCTGCACAGTTCCTGACATGAAGGCAAGGGAAAAATTAGCCATTCACTTTGCGAGCAGAGACCTCGAGATCCCAGTGGGCAGTCTGGTACAGAGGCAAAACAAGAAGAGAAATTGCTGGAAAAGCTCAGCAGGCCTGGCAGTAGAGAGAAATTAGAGTTAATATTTCAGGTCAAACGACCCTTCCTCAGAACTGATACAGAGGAAAGATGTCCTTTTCCCCCAGCAGCAGAGAGAGTCACGACACCAGGCTCTGCCAGCCTGGTCCGAGGTTTCAACTACATCAGTGCAGCCTCCACAGTCTGGAGAAATGTTCAGTAGTGTAGGAAGAAGGTGAATTTCTCCATTCCATCAGCTAAGTGCCACCATCTTCTCTCCAATACCTCACATTCACTTTATCTTTGATAGTCTATCAATTTCCCACTCAACCTTATGCTGTATCACACTCACTATTGCCTGCAATATTTTCTCTCATTCATTGTCAACTACACCAAGCCTTGGCTGTCCAACATTTGGCTCGTCACCCCTTGTGCCAAGAGGATCCTGGCTGCCTCAACTGGCTGATTGACCATGTCCAAGCTTCTGGACTAATGTCAGGGGCTGCCCTAAACTTATTTTGCCAGGACCCCTGACTGAAGGCTATCTACCTTGCCTTGACTGAGGATTGCTGACAAGCATGACAAGCTTTCTAGCTACACTATAAACGCTAAAGCAATGCAGCGGTACTGTGAGCTGGGCAGCTCTGCTGAAGGTAGAGGGTCAGAAAGGGCAAAGCAAGGCATGGATGCTGTGAGCATCCAGGTAGGCTCAAAGTGAGTGAGTGGTAAGGGAGCAAGCGAGCAGCCCTGAGATGCAGCCTAGTCCTGATGACGAGCTGGACGTATGTCTCTGAATGCAAAGTGTCCTTGCGGTAGCAATACAATGATAGCTGCTGTTGTAGCCTGAGATGCAGCGTTGAAGTGCAGAAGCATTTAGTAAATGAATTGTATGTATGTGATGAGTGTTCTCAGATGGTGCATGTTTGTGGTTGGTGCCCATGAACGCATTCAGATGTTAGTGCCTGGTATCCAGTGTGAAGGTCCTTTAGAGTAAGCGGTGAGGTACCCTTTTTGATTTCTATGTTGAGAACTCTTGGGTGTTTGCTTGTGTGGATAGAAAGCTGCATATTAATGAGATGAAATCTGGAGCCATTGAGATCATTAACTAACAATACTCCGATTATTTGGCAAATTGCTGCTTCCCAATGAGAATCTCATCTCATCAACCTCGTTACCTTGAAGTTAGTTAAAAGATGCAGCGAGTTGTTCTTGATGTCGAGGTAGGCCTTGGTTGACTTCCTGCATAATTCTGCCATGTTTCGTGCCATGGTTCACGTCATTTAGATCATCCAAGTTTTCATTGCTGAGGTTCAAGAAGGTAAAGACCACCATTACTTACGTGAGGGAAATTAGGGATAGGAAATAAATACTATATGAAAGAATTAAATCAGAATTATGAGGCTGGTCAATTTCTGATTCATGGTGACCCTCAGGATGTTGATGGTGGGAGACTCTGATGGTAGTGCTGTTGAACATTGGGGCAGGTAGTTAGACTTTCTCTCATTGGATATGGTGATTGCTTGACAGTTTTATGTACAAATAATTCTTTATCAGCCCAAACTAGGTGTTGTCCATGCTTTGCTACATCAGTCCACAGACTGCTTCATTTTGATGAATTGCAAATGGATCTGAACACTGCAATCATCAGCAAACATCCTACCTATGACTTTATTATTGAGCGAAGGTCATTTTGATGGTGCAGCTGAAGATGGGTGGGTCCAAGACACTATCCTGAGGAACTACTACAGCAATAATAAAAAAAAAAGTGGGAAAATAGATGAAGCGGCATCTGTGGAGAGAAGCGGAGTTAATATTTCAGGTCATTAGAACTGATAGAACTTTCATTGGAACAAATTCTTTAACCTGAAATACTGAAGTGATTACTTTTGAACAATCAGAACTCTTCTGCTAAGTATGACTCCAACTTGGTTTTTGACCTACATCTTCAACTTATCCCAGTAATAAAAATGAGCTTGATAAATTGACTTACGCCATTTTTTTTTCACCTTGAGTATTCCCACTTGTGCATTCAACTGTCTAAAGCAAATATTCTCTAAAGATTCTGGACCATTAGCTTGATTTATATATAATAATTTTGCTATTGTTCACAAGAATTCAAAGCTGATTCCAGTAAATCGTTTATTGTAGGGACAGCTTTATTAGTCACATTAGTTTTCACGGCTACGTGAGACGGGCCTCAGCCCATTCACCCACTTTCAGGACAACACAGAGCTGAACATCTGGTGAACAGAACTCCACCCTACTGCAACAGATGTTCAAGGTTAATAGACCTCGCAGCTTTCACAAGCATGTCTTGGTTTTCCAGCCAATTTGTACAGGGCCTGTTCATGACCGGACCATAACATGTGAAATTCCATTTGAATCACTAAGTAAATACAAGATAGGATACGTATTATTATACAAAGTGTTCTTGTGGCACAGTGGTACCTACCTTTGGGCCAGAAGGTCTAGTTTCAAGTCCACTTGCCCCAGACGTAGAGTCATGGAGTTATACAGCACAGAAACAGACACTCTGATCCAACTTGTCTGCACGGAACAGATATCCTAAACTGATGTAGTCCTATGTGACAGCATTTGGCCCATATCCCTCTAAACCCCTCCTATTCATGTACTCATCCAGACGCCTTGTAAATGTTGTAATTGTAACCCGCCCCCACCACCACCTCCAGCAGTTTGTCCCATACAGGCACCACCCTCTGTGTGAAAATATTCTTTCCCTGGTCCCTTTTAAATCTTTCCCTTATGCTCATGTGTCAGAACATAATGGAACAGGTTGATCTGGACAATATCCAGGCTTGGGCAAGCGGCAAGTAATATTTACCTCTTACAAATGCCAGGCAATGACTATCTTCAATAAAAGACAATCTAATCACTGCCCCTTGACATTCAATGGTATTACCATCACTGAATCCCTCACTATCAACATGCATGCGGTTACCATTGACCAGAAACTCACATGGTCTCACCATGTGAATACAGTTTCTTTAAAAGCAGTACTGAGACTCTGAATACTACAGTGAGTAGCTCTCCTTTTGACTGACCCAAGCCTGCCCACCATCTAAAATCAGGAATGAGATAGCATACCCACTACTTTCCTGGATGGGTACAGCTCCAACAGCACTGGAGAAGCTTGACATCATCCAGGACAAAGCAGAGTTCACGATTGGCACTACATCCACAAGCATCCGATGCCTCCACTGCCGAAGTTCAATAGCAGCAGTGTGTACTATTTACAAGATGCACTGCAGAAATTCATCAAAGCCACTTAGAGGCACCTTCCAAGCCCACGACTGTTTGCATCTTGAAGGGGCAGCAGATACATGAGAACACCACTTGCAAGGTTCTTTCCAAGCTGCTCACCATCTGGCTTGGACATATATCGCTGTTGCTTCACTGTCGCTGGGTCAAAATCCTGGAATTCCCTCTTTCAGGGCATTGTGGATCAACTCACAGAACATGAACGACACCGGTTCAAGAAGGCAGCTCACCACCACCTTCTCAAGGGCAACAAGGGGGCAGGCAGTAAATACTAGCCAATCCGCAATGCCCACGTCCCATGAGTAAATTTAAAAAGTTTAAATTATCTACATATATTATACAAGAAATGGATAAACTGCTGCTACAAAACCGTAGTCAAATTGAAGAAACCAAAGAACTGCAGATGCTTGAAATCTGAAACAAAAACAGAAATTGCTGGAGAAACTCAGCAGGTCTGGCAGCATCTGTGGAGAGAAAATGGAGTTAATGTTTCAGGCCCAGTGACCTATCTTCTGAACTCAATTACTGGACCCAAATGTTAACTTCTTTTCTGTCCACATGCTGCTAGACCAGCTGAATTTCTCCAGTAGTTTCTGTTTTCATTTAAGCAATCAAACTGAAGTTGATGTTTTTTGTTTTGTTCAAAATGAAGTTACTACAGTAATCAACAAAACAGCTGACCTTTCTAAACTATTTAAAGTATTGTTAGTTGATCCTATATGTCTATAATAGCTAATGGATTCATTATTTTCTTCTGAAAAATTTGTTTTCAAATTTAACAACATCTATTTTTGAAATTCATTATATCCAAAAATTAAAATTAATTCTGGGCTATCTTTACTCTGTGTGCAGCATGGGGTTCCGAGATGAAGCAGCCGGCTATTTCCACAAGGCTATTAAGCTCAATCCTGACTATACTGAGGCAAGGGAAAATTTTTATCGTGTTGCCAACTGGCTAGTGGAGCGCTGGCATTTTTTAATGCTAAATGATAAGAAGAGGAATGTTGCCTATCAGAGAGCAATCCAAAAAGCAGTGCAGTCTGGTTGCATGTCTGTTCTGGACATTGGAACGGGAACTGGTATCCTCAGGTCTGTGCAATTTCCGTTTCATATGGATTGTTCTGATTGTAATATGCACGTTTATACAATTGATGTGTTTTTCTGTACGCATGTTATAAACATGGATTTGGAGAGGCAAAGCTAAAAATGGAACAAATAAAAGATGGAAAATACAAGTGAAAGTAAGAGGAGAAGATAGGTGACAATGGGCCAAAGGAAGGCAGAGGTGATAAATCTATGTTGGGAGCAACTGCTAAAATTGACTTGCAAATGAATGGCCATGATCATAGAATCATCCAGCACAAAAGAAATCATTGAATCTGCAGCGATCAATCTGCATTAATTCCACTTTTCAGCACTTGCTCCAAAGCCTAGAATGTCATGACGTTTCAAGTGCTCATCCACATACGTTTTATGGGTTCTGAGGTGTCTCGCCCCTATTTCATTCCCAGGCATTCCAGATTCATACCACCCTCTGGGTGAAAACATCTTTCTTTGAATCCCCTATGAACCTCCTGGCTTTCACCTTAAAATAATGCCCCCTTGTTATTGATCCTTCAACTAAGAACAGCTGTTTCTTATCCACTTTATCCATGCCCATCATAATCTTGTACATCTCAATCAGTGGCCCTTCAGCCTTCCCTGCTTAAAGAAAACAACCTGAGCCTACCCAGTCTCTCTTCATAGGTAAAGTGCTAGGCAACGTCCTGGTGAATCTCCTCTGCAGCCCCTCCTCTTATAGTCTGGCAACCTTTAGCTATGCTCCAACTGTGGCCTAATCAAAATCCAACATAACCTCCCTGCTGTTATAATCTATGCCATGACTGATAAAGGCAAGTCTCCGGTATGCTACCTCAACCATTCTGTTAATCTGTCCTCCACCTTCAGGGATCTGTGGACAAGCACCCCAAGATCCCTCCTTTTATTTCTGATCTTCCTAGTGCCCTGCCATACATTGAGTACTTGTTACTTCTTCCAAAGTGCATCACCTCACAGTTTGCAGGGTTAAATTCTGTCTGCCACTTGCCTGCCCATCTGACCAACTCATCTATATCCACCTATAAGACCAGATGAAACAGGAACAGGAGTAAGCCGTTTGACCCCTGGAGCTGCTCTTCAATCAACAGTATCATGGCTGATCTGAAACCCACTTTCCCGCCCATTCCCCAAAACCCTTGATTCCCTTGTTGATCAAGAATCTATCTCAGTCTGTGAGATTCTGCCCACAGCTCCCGGTGGCACCGAGTTTCAAAGACTAAAAACCCTCTGAGATGAGAAAATTTCTCCTCATCTAAGTCTTAAATTGGTTCTGCTTAATTCTGAGTGTATGCCCTTTGGTCCTAGGCTCTCCCTTGAGGGGAAACATCCTCTCAGCATTTACCCTGCCAAGCCCCTTAAAAATCCTATATATTTTAATGAGATCGTCTCTAATTTTTCTGAATTCCAATGAGCCCCTTGCTACATACCAAGGATCATCCTGGTGAACTTTCTCTGAGCTATCTCCAATGAAAATATATCTCTTAAATAAGGTGTCCAAAACTGTTCTCAGTTCTCCAGATGTGGTCTTACCATCAACTTGTTCAAATGCAGTAAGGTTTTTGAGATCTTATATTCTGACCCCCTTGACATACAGCCCAACATTTCATTAGCCTTCCTGATATATGTGCTGCAGTTGTGTGCTGGATTTTTGTGTTTTGTGCACAAGTCCCTTTGTATTTCAGCTTTCTGCAGTTTTTCTCCATTTAAACTTTGTTGTTTTGATCCAAAACAAACAACTTTGCATATTCCCACATTATACATCATTTGCCAAATTTTGCCCACTTACTTAACCTACTGATATCTCTCTGTAAACTGTTTGTATTCCTCTTGCAGCCTGCCTTTCTACCAATTTTTGTGTCGTCTACAAATTTGCTTGAAGTACATTTGTGTGCTTTCTCCACGCCATTAATATATATAGTAATCAGTTGCACTCTCTGATCACAGGTCACTAACCTGAAGAAAAGCTTCTTATAGCCATTGCTATTTCCTGCCCATGAGCCAATTCTCTATCCATGCCAATATACCACCTCCAATTCCGTGGGCTTTTATCTCATGACTTAACCTTTTGTGAGGTACCTTGTCGAGTGACTTCTGGAAGTCCAAATAATACATATCTATTAGTTTCCTTCTATCCACTCTGATTGAAACTTCCTTGATAAACTCAAATAAATTAGTCAGTTATGGTTTCCTTTCATGAAGCCATGCTGACTCTGCTTGATTAGATTGATTTTTCAAATATTCAGAGGACCATAGGGCTGCTGTCAAATGAGAAACAACTAGTGGTAGCTTAATCTGACGGTTACCAGGCCTCAGGCGAGGGATGAAGTTGAGAAGGAGAATCCTTCATGGTAACCTCAGTTGGTGTGGAAATTAAACCCACGTTGTAGGTTTCACTCTGAATTGCAAACCAGCTGTACAGTCAACTACCAAATTTGTTAGAATTTTTTGAAAATGTGATCAAGTGTGTGGATGAGGGAAGTTCAGTTGATGTGGTTTATGTGGATTCTTAATAATTGATTCCAGTACTTTTCTAGCAATAAATATTCGGCTAGTCAGCCAGTAGTTACCTGCTTTTTGCCTTTCTTCCTTTTTGAATAAGGATGTATTCTAAGAAGCCTAAGATCATCTTCCTCATTATTAACCACCCGACCAATCTTGTGTAACCCAATTCATAAAATGATTTCAAGTTAGAGATAATATGAAAGAATCCAAAGTCGGAGTTATTAATTGCATCAGTTGAGTTTACATCTATTTGAATAGTACTGGATAGTAATTTAAACATCCATTAAATAACTAGTGTCCAACGGTGTGCCACAAAATCAGTACTGGGACTGTTATTGTTTGTTAAATACATCAATGATATAGATGAAAATATGGAGGGAATTTTAAACAAATTTGCCGATGACACCACGATTGGTAAAGTGCTTATTAGCAAAGTAGATGGTTGTAGGTTACAGGAAGATACAATTGGGTTGGTCAGAAGGGCAAACCAGTGGCAGATAGCACTTAATCCTGATAAATGCGAGGTGCTGAGGGAGTATTTAATGAATGGCAGGACTCTGGGTAGCTTAGAGGAACAGACGGATCTTGGGTGATTATTCACAGATCCTGAAGTTGGCAGAGCACATGAATAGGATAGTTAAGAAGGCATATCGGACACTTGCTTTCGTTAAGCAAGGGGATTATATAATCAGGGCCCTGGCCTGCCTTCTAGTGGTCTCTTGCAATGGCACTCCACCCTGCCTTGTTTATAGGAGATTTTTGTGTCACCTGCAGAGTGAAAGAGGAATGCCTGGTCCTTCTCTGCCCTGAAAGTAGCTATCTGGTGGCTGCTCTTATTGGCACATCTCTGTATCCCTGAGGAGAAGGGGCATCTGGAAGGAGATCCGAATGCCTCATTTCATTCTTGCTTAGCCTGTCTGAGGGCATCCTTTCAGGGCACAGGAGGACCAGGCGTTCCTCTTTCACTCTGCAGGTGACACAAAAATCTCCTATAAACAAGGCAGAAGAGAGTGCCACTGAGTCCATGACCAGGGCAATAAAATGAAGGCCCTCAGGCAAATGTGATATGTAAAGCTGGTTTTCATGGTGGCTGCCAACCAATCCATGGAAGAAGTCATGCACCTAACTGACAGAACTATGGCAGAAGTCAAGATGTCAGTGGACTCCTCAATCTTCTGTGCATGTATTTATCTCTGCAATCTCCATCAGATTTTCTCTTGCCTGTATCTGCATCTCCATAGGGTGAGACTGTAGGCCAGTCATTATTCTGGGGTATTCAGAGTGAGCCTGAACCCCAATAGTTCTTCCACCTCGATGATCTCAGCTGACACAGACTCCTTCAGCTGTTGGGCTGAGTCCATGAGGTGACACCAGTCTGTGTGTCCCCCTTTCTGTACATAAACCCTTCAAACCAGCATGAGTGTAACTATGGGTGGAGGATGAAGGAGAGAGGCAGATGTCGTATTCTTGGTCTTCATCAGAGATAGAATCATCGTTTTTCACTGGCTCTTTTTTGTCTGTGGTGACAACCTGCAGAGGAGAAGAGCAAGAAAGATATTCAGAGATGCTGAATCTACCAGGATCTGGTAGAGATGGGAAATGACCTTAGCAATCAGCTGGTAAATCCATACTCGGCCACTAAACAAGGAAAATTCTTGGGGAAACCTGGGGACCAAGGGCAGTGAAGAAAAGATTGGTTGAGAGATTCAAGGCTGATGAGGAAACTGGTTTGAGGACCTATAAGAAGGTGACAGCTGCACAAAATCAAAAGCTGCAGCAGGACCTTAAGCCATTTCAGCAAATAATGATAAATTGTTAATGGGATGGTGAATACCAGCAGGAACCTAAGTCAGAGTCAGTAGAATCAAAACTGAGCTTGATCTTGGATATCTACAAAGTTCATTTTCATTAGTTGTAGAACACAGATCATTGAATCGTAATCAAAAAATGAGAAATCAAACTGATTTTTATTGTCTTCAGAACCTTGGTGAGATTACCTATACAGCACAGATTGGAAATTTAAATTTTAACTTTCTGGCCTGTAATGTCTTACTGCATAGACTTGAACACCCATGAGGGGAGTCTTAAGTTCATGTCTTCTAGTAAATTATTAGAGAGAATGCATTGTGTAGTTGTCTCTGGATCTGAATTTTTTTTAAGGAAAATTTTTTCACTCGTTGGACACGGACATGTCTGGCTATCAGCATTTATTGCCCATCCCTGACTACCTTTGAGAAGGTGGTGGTGAGCTGCCTTGAAGCACTGCAGTCCAAATGCTGTAGATTGACCCACAATGCCTTTAGGTTGGGAATTCCAGGATTTTGACCCAGCAGCAGTGAAGGAACAGCGATATGTTTCCAAGTCAAGATGGTAAGCAGCTTAGAGGGTGCCTTGCACGTGGTGCTGTTCCCATGTATCTGTTGCCCTTGTCATGGACGTGGACTTGGCAGGTACTGTCCAAGGATATTTGATAAATTTCTGCATTGCATCTTGCAGATAGTACATACTGCTGCTACTGAGTGTTGGTGGTGGAGAGAGTAGATCCTTGTGAATGTGGTGCCAATCAAGCAGGTTACTTTGTGTTGGATGGTGTCAAGCTTCTTGAGTGTTATTGGATCTGCACTCATCAAGACAAGTGAGAAGTATTCTATCACACTCCTGACTTGTGCCTTGTAGATGGTGGACAGGCTTTGGGGAGTGAGGGAGAGAGGTACTCTTTGCAGTATTCCTTGCCTCTAACCACAGTAGCCACTGTGTTTATGTGGCGAGTCCGGTTGAGTTTCTGGTGAAAGGTAATCCCTCAGGATGTTGATAGTGGCAGATTCATTGACAAGAACACCACTGAATGTCAAACAGTGGTGGTTAGATTCCCTCTTATTGGAGATGGTCATTGCCTGTTGTTGGAGCAGCCCCTGCTCAGAGGTGGCACATTATGGTCACTATTTACATAAATGTGGCTGTAGTAATGGAATTAGCTTGCCTGATCCAGCGTTAAAGTGAGGTCACAAGTTAACACAATGGTAGCTTTAAGAAGGCGTTATCGTAAGATTACAGGGCCTACTTTGAACAAGGAATCTTACAAATTAATGTACAGGGAGTTCTGTAAAGACAACAGCTGCAAATGTCTGTAAGGGACCGTTCAGTAAGAGATGTGCGAGAACAGAAAGCCTGAGGTTTATGGGGAGAAAGAAACTGCTCACAACTCATTAACTAAAGAATACTTTACATAGAACTAACTTTATATTAGAGCTAATATTATGAATCTTATAGCAATTAGTATGAACTAACCTCCTTCTGTATCTCCTGAGATTAGGACAATGGGAAATATAAGATGAGTAACAGAATTTGATAGTGATGGCAATGAATACAATGAATAACAGGATTCTAGCAGTTTTTAGGGATAAGCAAGTCTGGGAAATGTCTGATGGAGAGTATAATTAATCGGATACATTGTAAGATCCCAAAGCTTGACGATATGATGTCTAGTAAACACCTCAAGGTCATGGGGAACCTAGGACTGTCCATAGGGGTGTCCATTACTGATCAGTTGTTTCACAGATTATAGGGGAATGTTGCATGTAATTATTTTACCACAAAATTTAGAAAAATGCTGTATCCCACTGGGGAAATCAAAGTGTCATTGACTTTTCTTTTGATGTGAGCTGTATTTAAGAGGGCTGCTGGGCCCCACGTGAAAGCCAGATTTGAAGCAGTCTCTGACCTCTCCTGCACATGTGGTAAAGAGCTTGAATAAAGATCGATTGTACTTCTGAACACAGAACTCGAGACTGCTCTTTGACATCTCTCCCCAACACCTGGCATGAATGTTACTTGCCATTTGTCAGCCCAAACCTGGATATTATCCAGATCTTGTTGCATTTGAGCATAGACTGCTTCACTATCTAAGGAGTTGCAAATGCTGAACATTGTGCAATCAGTGAATGTTCCCACTTCTGACTTTATGATGGAGAGAAAGTCATTGATGAAGCAGCTGAAGATGGTTTACTGTAGGACAATACCTTGAGGAATTCCTGCACAGATGCCCTGGAGCTGAGATGACTGATTTCCAACAATCACAACCATCTTCCTTCGTGCCAGGTATAACTTCAACCTAGCAGAGAGTTTGCCCCCGATTCCCAATGATTCCAGATTTACTAGGGCTCCTTGATGTCAGATGTGGCCTTGATGTCAAGGGCTGGCACTCTCACCTCACCTTTCTGAGTACAGAACATACCTGGGCAATTTTCCACATTGTCAGATAGATGCCAGTGTGATGGAAGAGCTTGGCTAGGCACACGTCATTAATACTATTGCAGGAAAGTTGTCAGCGCCATTGCAGTATCCATTACCTCCAGCGGTTTCTTAATATCATGAGTGAATTGAATTGGCTGAAGACTGATATCTGTAATGCTGGGGATCACTGATGGACGCTGAGATGGATCATGTACTTGACATTTCTGGCTGAAGATTACTACAGCAACTTCAGCCTTCTCTTTTGCACTGATGTGGTTGGCTCTTCCATCATTGAGGATGGGTATATTTGTGGACCCTCCTCCTCCATTGAGCTGTTTAATGATCTGGCACCATTCATCACCGGATGTGGCAGGACTGCAGAGCTTAGATGTGACCCGTTTGTGTGGGATTGCTTAGCTCTGTCTTTAACTTGCTGCTTATACTGGTTAGCATGCAAGTAGTCCTGTTTGTTAGCTTCACCAGCTTGACACCTCATTTTTAATATGCCTTGTGCTGCTCCTGGCATATCCTCCTGCACTCTCCATTGAACCAGGCTTGATCTCCTGGCTTAATAGTAACGATTGAGTGGAGGACCAGGCTTGATCTCCTGGCTTAATAGTAACGATTGAGTGGAGGATATGCCAGACCATGAGGTTGCATCTTGTGCTGGAGTACAGTTCTACTTCCAAGTGCAAGAGACAGTTTACTAGCTATATAAGTTAATGCCTCATTCTCGTATTAAGCATCGGTTCGAGACTGGTAAAGTCATAAAAGTGTTAAGATAAACCAAAATGGGGGATCTAATCAGTTGAGAATATTAATGGTAAAAGTGTGGAAGGGATTGAAAAAAACAAATGAGTTCAGAACCAATACATTCATGGAAACAGGATATTGCATACAAAATGCAATCTGCGTCTTCATAGCCACAAGAAATGATTTATGGGATATTAATTGGTTTCAAGGTTTGTACTGAAGTTGAAGCAATATATGAAAGAACAAAATGTGTTAAATTTTACAGTTTCAGGTGATATATGAAAGATAACAAATAAAATTGGAAAATTGTTTGCCATGTTTTTGCTTCATCTCCTTAAAATCTTATTTTTGTGATTTATTTTTTCTCTACCATATAGTATGTTTGCAAGAAAAGCTGGAGCTTCTCAGGTGTATGCTTGTGAGTTATCCAAGACTATGTATGAACTTGCCTGTGAAGTGGTAGCTTCCAACCAAATGGCAAGACAAGTTAAGATTCTGCACATGAAATCATTAGACATGGAAGTACCTAAAGATCTCCCCAGCAGGTATGTTCCATTACAATCCAGCAAAAATAGTTATGTGCTTTGTGCTTCAACTTTATTAAATAGTTTGTAAAAGTTGAATTTAGCAAAGAATTTTTATTCAAAAAAAAGTCTTTTGTGATTGGGAGACACTTGGATGCACTAAAATGAAATTGTACAAAGATGTTTTTAAAGTCGCCACCAGTGAGCATAGGAGGTCCCTTCCTGAAACCAGCATGTATTACCAAAGCTTCTGGGCTGCCCACAAGCTATGGGGTCCTTCTGCCACAGGTAACATACTGGCATGAGTAAAGTAAGAGCCTTTATTAGTCATTAATCAGCTATTTTAAAGGCTTGTTGGCTCGAGCAGGCAGGAAGACTGCATGCTAGGATTTTTCTGAGCTCCCAGACCCTGCCTTCAAACCTGCATTGCGGGGAACGCAAAATCCAACTCTATTGATTTGAATCTTATAGGGGTCTAAATGGTGTGGACTAAGGCGAGATTTGTGACAAAATCAGATGAGAAGTCTGGTGAGGTCCAGCGAAACGTTGGAAGCATACTGCTCCTTTTTTTTATGCTTTTCACAAGTGGTCTGGCAAGTTTTTCACTGGGCAGCGGCAAGTTACCAACTGACAATGATTAAAGCTTGTTAAATGCTTTGACTGCCAACTTACTTCATAGTTGTTCAGTTCTATATCTTACCAAATTCGCCAAACAAATTAGACATGAAGAAATCGCAACATGAATACCAGAGTGGTACCTTCTGAATTCAGCTTGCTGCTTTCTCCAAAGGACCTCCATGTTGGACACCAGACAGCATTATCTCAGGGCATGCTACATGGCCACCAGCCACATGCATTCTACTTGCACAAACATTGGCATCTGGCATGTGCCAGCTTCTAAGAACTCTCATGGCACATCTCTTACCCACTTATAGGACACAATGACACCTTTCTCTGTAATGCTGCCGCAAAGACACTTTGTTTTCAGGGCAGTCAGCTCATAGACTGGATCAGGCTGCATTTCTGGGACGTTTGCTTATTCTTTTAGCACTCACTCACTCACTCAGAGGCTACCTGGACACTCTCCATATTCCTGCCTTACCTTCCCTTGCCTTCTGTTTTTGTGCTTCACCCATTAGCCATAGATACCAGGCTTATATTACTTGTTTCTTGCCTTGTCATTTATAGCTGATATGAAGGCAGTTTGTTGTGGTTGCCAGAAGGCCGCCATCAAGTCAAGAAGTTAGACTTTGCTTGGGGGCCTTGGCACAGTCAGATAGGGGCAACCTGTGATACCAGTCCAGGTGTTAGAATCAGGATGCTCTCCGTATCTTTTTTTTAAATTCACTAACGGGATGTGGGCCTCACTGGCTGGGCTAGCATTTATTGCCCACACCCAGTTTCTTTTGAGAAGATGGTGGTGAACTGTCCACAATACCATTGGAAGGGAGTTCCAAGATTTTGACCTACTCAACTTGGAGCCATTGGCAACAGATGAATGGATTTGCAACACACCAATGATGTAGAGTACAACATCAGTTTAGTAATTACAATCGTCGCACACACTTGGTAGAGTATTAATCTAATTATTATGTTAAAATATATTTGAGCAACCCTAGGCTGAAGTTTCTGCTTTCAGTTACTTTAGTGAGAAAATAGACTGCATTAAAATGTGTCAGTATCACTTTATACTCTCATCAATGCATTTAATAAAATTAGAAAAGGCAGGAATTTTGGATCCTATAATTTGTAGTTTTGTGTCAAAGTTTTCCTTTTTTTTTCCCTCAGGGTGTCGCTTGTTGTCACAGAGACTGTAGATGCTGGGCTGTTTGGCGAAGGAATTGTGGAGAGCTTAATACATGCGTGGCAACATCTTCTTCTTCCACCAAAGGTGTGTGTTTTATGCACTTGTGACTGAACATTTGAACAATGGAAATGTTTTGATGCTGTAATTCTATATTCAGCCCAGAGGTTTGATACTTATTGCACCCTATTTCTAAAATGGATATGTTTTAACGGTGTTACATTTGGAATGTAATCATAATCACTCATATGTATATGTCATAGATCATTTCTGACTAAATAAATTTTATACATTTTCAATGTTGAGTACCAGTCAGAATCACCTGGATTAATTCTCCAGTTTGCCCAGAGTTTATTGGAAGTCTATGTACGGTATACTGGCCTTTTCTAGTGGTGATTGGAAACAAAAATTTGCATATTTTTACATGCTACAGTGATGTAGTACAAACTTAAGTAATAAAATGTTAAGCAATTAGCAGAGTACATTGTCAAAGTAACGATACAACTGGGAGCCTTGCACTTGATTTTTGTAATGATTTTTTAAACTTCCTATAATTATATATATCATAAAATAACCTGCAGTAATTCAAAATGTAGCAATCTTATACCAAAGTTTGGAGATTTGTACTATGAATAATTTGCATTTATGTAACACTGTTTCATTGCATCAGTGTTTTACTCAAATAATAAATTACTTGAGAAGTAAATATGACATGTAATTTGCAAAAAACAGTTAGCCATAAACAACAAATAAAGTGAATGGTACTCTTATCTGTTTTTAATGCTAGTTAGGAAACCAAAATTTCTTTAGGACACAGAGAAACTCCTGTTATTCTCGGAATGCTATCACATGACCTACTCCATCCATCTGAAATTAACAATTTTGTTAGATCATTGCAAAAATTACCATTAGGGAATCTGAAGTTAATATAAGTAGGGAATGTGAGAGAGGAAGGCTTTGAAACAGGAAGGCAACACCTGGAGGAGTGTGTGACAGGAGTGCTCCAAGGCAGGCAGTTTGAAAGAAACTGAATAGTGACATTATGGGAAATCCAAAGATTGATTGGCTCGTAAGTAACTGCTCTTAGAATAAATAGTTGGAAAGTAGAGAAAAATAAGTTTTTTTTTTTTTTTTTTTCCCAAATTTTATTTGAAGTAATAAAGGTCTATTCTGTTACTACATTGTATTAGTCTAGTAAATGGTGATGATGAGGAGAACCTGTAATCTACTCAAACAATTAATTCATTGAAACACATTACGGATGGCAAGGTAGATGATGTGTTGTGATCGCAGAATTTGGGAAATTATGGATGCCGTTATGATCTTGGACAAACACGTCTGTGGTAGGTGTCTGCAGGGAGCTCAGCTATATATACTGCAACATATCAGGGAAGGGAAAGTTAACTGGACACTTCATTCAGGGAGGCCGTTACATTTTTTACGATAGGGCCGTCTGATGAGACTAGTTGTCAGGGGCAGGAGGGTGTGATGGCATGAGGTTGATAAAGGGAACTGGAATGTAGGAATGCAAGAGCTTTATCCTTTGCAAATTTGAAGTTCTTTCACCTTCTTTGAATGAGAGTGGGGTGAATGTGCTAACTGACTGAGGCACTGTAATGTGGGAACCTATTCAAGTGGGAGATTAAACCAGAATGTAGCAATAGTAGGAGATAGTGTAGTACATTTTATTGTAGCTGAGAGTGAAAGTGCAGATGGGTGTGTTGCTTGGCCACTAGCAGGGTTTGAGATTTCTGCTCCAGGGTGGGAGGAACTTGCAGTGTGATGAAGTGGGTCCAGTTGGTGTGGTCCATGTAATGTATTGAGGAGATAGGTCAAACTAGGAAAGAAGTTCTGAGGGAGTATGAGTAGTTGGAGGCTAAATTAGAAAGTAGAATCTCAAAGGGATGACCTCCTAATTGCTGCCTGAGCCAGGTGCAAATTGGCATAAAGTAAATAAGATCAGAGAGATGAATGTGTGGCTCAAAGATTGATGTGAAAGAAATAGATTTCAGTTCAAGGGTCATGAGGAAAGTGGGAGCTGTACCATTGAGACAACCTCTACCAAAAACATGATGGGACCAGCATTCTGATAATTACATGCAATGCACTGCTTTAAATCGCGCATGTGCTTACAGCCAATTTATCTCCACAGATGCTGTTAGACCTGCTGAGTTTCTCCAGCAATTTCTATTTTTGTTTACCAAAGGCTAATGTAGGCTCTGTAAAGAGTGAGTCTGGGAAATTTATTATCAATAACAAAGAAATGGCGGAGGCTTTGAGCAGGTATTTTTGTATACATTTCGTGGTAGAAGATTTAGCAAACTTTCCAAAGATAATTGAATATTGAGACATGATAGGGAATGATAAACTTAAATTCCTAATGATTAGGTTCAATAGTTTTCCTAGAACCTCTAAGATGATAAGAGTCCAAGAAGGGATTACCTCCATCCTAAGATCTTAGTTGATGGCACTGATATTAGATGCATTGGTTAGGATCTACCAAAATTCTTTCGATTCTGAAAGGGTCCCAACAAACTGGAAAGCAGCAAAGGTAAACCCTTAATTTAAGGAAAAATCAGAAAGCAGAAGACAATAGGCCAGTTACCCTAATACCTGCCATAGAGGAGGTGCTAGAATTCATTATTGAGGTGGTTACGGCAGGATATTGAGAAAATCATCCATGAAATCTTGGACTTTTGAAAGGGAAATAGTGTTGAAATAATCTTAGTTTTTTGACAAAGTAACATACATGGATAGAAGAGAAATGAAAGCTATGGTTCTTGGATTTCCTACAGGCATTTGTTAAGGTGTCTCATCAAAGGTAGTTGCACAACAGAAGATTGTATGGAATTATTAACATGCTAAACATGGGTAAAGAATTGATTAGCTAACCGGAAACCAGAATAAGGATAAATGGGTCCTCTTTGGATTGGCAAATTGTCGCATAAAGTGCCTTATGATCAGTGCTGGGTCACAGCTATTTATAGTCTATATCAGTGATTTGGATGATGGGACCAGCTATAAGGTGTGATAACTACGTTTGCAGATGTCACAAAAATGGGTGGGAAGCCAAATGTTGAGACGAACACAAACGATCTGCAGTGGAATATAGACAGGCTAAGTGAGTGGACAGAAACTTGGTATTTAGAATATAATGTTGGAAAATGTGAGGTTATGTACTTTGGCAGGAATGACAGAGGAGCTGAATATTATTTAAATGGAGAAAGTATATAGAAGGCTATAGAACAGAGGAATTTGGGAGTCCTCATCCATAAATCACAAAAAACAGGCATCCAAAATCAGTGGATAATAGGGAAGACAAATGGAATGTTGGATTTTATTTCAAAGGCAATTGTTTTTTTTTTAAAAGTTGACCAAGAAGATGGACAAAGGCATAATAGTAAACATTGTCTAGATCGACTTTAGCAAGGCCTTTTTCAAAATTTTGCATGGGAGACTGGTTAGGAAGGTTAGATCAATGGGATCCAGGGACAGCTAGCCAATTGGATACAAAATTGTCTTGACAGTAGGAGACAGGGTGGTAGTAGAGGTTCAGATTGTTGTTCAGATTGGAAGTCTGTGGCTAGAGGTTGTTCATCATTTATTTGGATGAAAATATAGCAAGTATGGTTAATAAATTTGCAGATGACATGAGCATTGGTGGTACAGTGGACAGTGAAGAAGGTTATCTGGTAGTACAACGAGACCTTGATCAACTGGTCCAGTGGGCTGAGGAATAGCAGGTGGAATTTATTTCACATAAATACAAGGTGTTGCATTTTGGTAAGACAAACCAGAGCAGGACTTGCACAGATAATGGTAGGGTCCCAGGGAGTGTGGTCAAACAGAGACACCTAAGGGTGCAGGTACATAGTTCCTTGAAAGTGGCTGGAAGATAGGGTGGTAAAGAATATGTTTGGCATGCTTGCCTTCATCGAGCAGAGCATTGAGTACAGGAGTTGGGATGTCATGTAACAGCTTTACAAGACATTGGTAAGGCCACATTTGGAGTACTGCATGCAATTCTGGTCACCCTGCTATAGGAAGGATGACATTAAATTGGAAAGGGCGCAGAAAAGATTTACAAGGATGTTACCAAGGCAGGGAACTTTGAGTTATAAGGAGAGGCTGGACAGGCTTGGATTTTATTTGCCCCCCTGGAACATAGGAGATTGAGGGGCTTATCTTATAAAGGTTTATAAAATCATGAGTCATAGATAAAGTGAATAACCAAGGTCATTTTCTTAGGGTAAGAGAGTCCAAAGCTAGAGGGAATAGGTTTAAGGTGACATGGGAAAGATTTAAAAGGGACCTGAGCGTCAAAGTTTCTCTGCATATATGGAATGAGCTGCCAGAGGAAGTGGTACAGCCAAGTACAATTACAACATTTAAAAGTTATTTGGACAGATACATGGATAGGAAAGGTTTACAGGGATATGGACCAAATGCAGGCAAATGTGACTTCTGTTGAAGCTGGGTCATTATGTTTAGTCAGGGCTGAGACATTTTTAATCAGTAAGGGAATCAAAGGTTATAGGGAAAAGCAGGAAAGTGGAGTTGAGGATTAGCTGTGAGAGCAGACTCGATGGGCTGAATGGCCTACTTTTACTTCTACATCTTGTGATTGTATTTGATCAAGCAGGTGAACAAATGTCCAGTAAACATATCTCTGAAAATATTGTCATGCCAAATTTTACAAATTTTGCCCAGATTTTATTCTGGTCAGACAAGCATTATTCCACCATAGGTGGGACTTGCACATGGGGACCATGTGGAGTCCCATCATTGTGCACTCCAAAGGATTTGCCTTGGAAATTTAACTTACTGCTGGAACAGTTCCATTGCCTGGAACCTACCTAAATTCTCCGTTAAAATGAGATACATTGGATGGTTACAGTGAGTTTGAAGTAACGTAGTGGCTCAAGGAAAGTTAAACTATTAAATACATGGTGTACCACCTAAGTAACTATTAAACTGACCCCATACTTACCTCACAAATGCTCCAACTACACCTAGCTCGGATGTCCTGAACTCTCTCCCCAGACCCTGACCTGACCCCCGCCTCACCTGCTCTCCACCCCACCACTCCACACCCTCCTTACCAGACCTGACCTGACTCACATCCATTGGCCCTGACCCATCTAGATCTCCCCTGCTGCTGCATCAGACATAATTACCCCTGCCTCCTGCAACATCACACTGACATTATGTAATTATGGTTTGACGATTTAAATTTTACAGTATAGTGGCTCCACTGCTGTGCAAAAGGGGATGTGGTTTGCCTTCTTCTGAACTATGAAAGAACTGTCAGAATGGAAGTATAGCTCTAAATTAGTGAGGGAGTCTTGAGTGGAATGTCCTGTCAGAAAAGTGGAGCTTCCTTCTTTTGTAACTAAGAGGTGGGATGGCAATCTCACATAGAGTACCACTTCTTGGAAAATATAGCCTAATATTGCATTTATCTGAAGAACTACATTGGGCTTACTGATTGGATATGCTGGAGGGTTCGTCCACACTTTTATTGCACCGCCCAAGTGAAGAATCTTAGAGGTATCATTGACAAAAGGCAAACAAGTGCAGCTGAAGAAAGTGAGTGAAAACTTGAGTTTGGTGAGTGGAGATTTCTATGAAGGAGGAGGAGAGGTGTTTGTTTGTTTCCCTTTGCTTTTGTGTCCTGTTTACCTGTAGAATTCCAGTGAATTCCCTGCAGCGAAAGGAGTTAGCCGTTTGATGAGTATCTGGTAAGAGATTAACGTCTACTCTATTCTTAAGTTTTAAAATGTATACACGGTGTTGTGGGAGCTTCTCAATGCCGCTGAGATCCTGCAAGACTCTAGCAAATGTTTGAAGTTTGAGCAGCTTCAGTCCTTTGTGGAAGGAGACCTCTCGTGCCCCCCCCCCCCCTCGCATACCCTCTCTTGTCTCCCCATCTGTCGACCCCTCTCCCCTTCTCTAGTCCCTCCTCTCGTGCCCCCCACCGCTCCCCCCCCCCCCCCCCCCCCCCCGCCCCCCCCCGCGCCGCCCCCCCGCCCCCCCCCCCACAATGTTCCCCCTATCCTCCCGCACCCAAACCTTAACCCTGTTTGTACCTTCCCTTTAGATGTCATGTTAAATGATGGAGATCAGGATCTAGTGATACTGTCTGCGAATGCAATAACCAATGTGTGGCCACAAATTATTTACCCTCATTATCAAATTCAGATGAAGGTCTCTCCCAAGGTAGTAAGAATGGTGATAAGAAGGACCGTAAACTTGCCAAGGCATACTCACTAAATTGATACTTGTATAAGGCAGGTCAACCCTCCAAGGAAGCAACATATAGCCTGCTAATTCTCTATCAGGGTTGAAACTTTGCCAGTAACCCTGCTACATACTTGGGAAGTTCCAAAACCTGTAGCCAACCCACATATGAATTCTCTGGAAAAAAAGGAAGTGTCTGTATTGGGAGTGGGGACATGCAATTTGGCAGCAAAGTAGAATTATGTCAAGACACATTTCTCAGTAGTTTGATTTGAAGTCGTGTGAAGGATTCATTTAGGTTAGAAGAACATGGAGAAGCAGTATAAAATAGAGTACAATTCTGAAAGGGGTGCAGGTTCAGAAGGACCTGGGGTTATCATTGAAGGTGTCAGGACAGGTAGAGAAAGTGCTGACTGTTTGAATTTTATTGGTAGTTATTTTTGCCTTCTTCAGGGTGAGAGACTATATCTACTGGAGAATAGAATCCTTCCCTTGCACTCCTAAATAGATATTGTAAGTACTGGATAAAAAATAAGAGCAGTTTGAACTCTTAATACCACAATTCTTTAATCCAACCCAAAAAAGAGAGGCCCTTCTCCGTTTCTTTTCTCAGACAATCTTATGGACCCTCTCAGCAAGATAAATAATCTGTGCCAAATTACAGAGAGGTTGTGCTAGAAGCACTCCCTCCCAAAAAATATTGTTTCACTTAAGTTCCTCATTCTCAACAGGTAAGATGCCTTTCCCACCCCACCTGCGTGCGCACACAAAAAAAATGTTGGCCTGGAATTGAATCAATGTTTAGGGTTCTAATTCACTGACCATTCAGTCTTAGAGGTTTTCATAACTGCCAAATATTTGGGACGAAAATCTGCAGAAATATGTTTTAAAGATGTAAGCACCAAGTCTTTCACTTTTAGTTTTACTTTCTTCTTGGGAATATGGTGTTTCATTTTTCTACTTCTCAGCCAACAAGTCAGGAAGGTTCCAGTGAAGAATTTGGCCGTGTCATCCCATTGCATGCTGTTGTGTTTGGCATGGCAGTGGAGTGTCAAGAGATCCGCAGACATCACAGGTTTGTTTCTTAATAATGTGCATTCACCTCATTTGGAGGCAATATTGAAATAATTGCATAATGTAATTGAGTTCGTCTATTTATGTTAACTTGAGCTTTCCTTTTGTTTGTTTTTTGTGAAATAAAAGCTGTGTGATTCACAAAGCATGTCCCTGAATCCTAACTTCAGTGGTATTTTCTGTTCAACCAGTATGTAATTTATGTTTTCCACAACAATCGCATAAGGAGATTCTGTAAATGTCAATCTGCAGGCCTTGTAGTCAAACTAAGATAAAGTGATATCTACAAATCTTAACATGGATTTGAGAAACTCATGGGTAAGGAAAGGTTCGGTATACAAAATAACTTGATCTCCCTTCTTTGTAAAATATTTTTCCTTTTTGCTCAAGTGGTCTTGAGGAATTACTTAAAAAGCACTTATGTAGGCTTGTTTGAAAAAGTGAAAAACTACATCTTGTTGAATAGTCAACCTCTCTAATAATGTTATCTTTATTGATAAGACTGTTGTTATATAATGTATTTTATTTAAAATTATTGTTTGCAATGGTAGTGCATGTGTTTCCTGATCACTACATCATTTCCCACTGGCAAGATATTGCAATATCATTATCAAAACTAGGAGCAGCAGTAGACAATTGAGCCTGCCAAGCCTGCTCTGCGATGTGATACAATCATGACTGGTTTTATCTTGGCTTAAAGTCCATTTTCCTGCCTGCCCTGCAACCCTTCAACATGTTACTAATTAAAAATCTATCTTCTCCTTAAGTTTAATCAATGTCCTAACATCAACTGCAGTCTGGTAGTGAATTTCACAGATTTGTTTGTGACCCTTTGAGACAAGTAATTTTTCCTCATCTCTACTTTAAATCTTCTATCCCTTATCCTAAAACTATGACCTCTTGACCTACATTGTCCCACATGAGGAAACACCCTTTCTATGCCTGCTTTTTCAATCCCTTTTGGCATCTTGTATATCTTAATTAGATCTCCTCTCTTTCTTTAAAATGCTCAAGCCTATGGGCCCAAGCTGCTCAATCTCTAGTCATAAGACAAACCCCTTATCTCTTGAATCAATTGAGTGAACCTCTTCTGAACTGCAACTAAAAATACAACTACATCTCTTCTCAAGTAAGAGGACCAAAATTGTGTGCTATATTCCAGGTGTGGCTTCATTATTGCTGTGTACAGTGCAGGTGTTACAGTACACTGCAGAACAGTTTATAGCAACACTTCCCTACTTATATACTCTATTTCTTTAGCAACAGATATCATCTGCAAATTTGGATATTGTACTTTCTATCCCCATATCTAAATCATTGACATAAATTAATACTGGGCACCCCCACTTGTTATGTTTTCCAAACCAGAAAAAGATCCAATATCCCAACTCTGCTTTCTGTTGGTTAGGTGGTCCTCTATCCGAAAGTTAATAAATTATCCCAACACCATTGGACCTTACCCTACAAATTAACTTTTTGTGTGGCACCTTATCAAATGCCTCCTGGGAGTCTAATTATACTACATCTTCTGGATCGTCATTATCCATATTCCTTGTTACATCTTCAAAGAACTCTAGCAAAATTAGTCAAATGTAATTTACCTTTCATAAAACCGTGCCGACTCTAATGGACTGCACTTTGAATTTTCAAATGTCCTGTAGCTACTTCCTTGATAATGGAGTCTAGCAGCTTCTCAATGACACATATTAAACTAACTGGCCTGTAGTTTCCTATGTCCTGCCTCCTTCCCTTTTTTGAAGTGTTACATTAGCATTTTTTCAACCCACCGGAACCTTTCCCACAACTAGGAATTTTGGAATATTATAACCAATGTATGCACAACCTCTGTTACTACTTCCTTTAAGACCCTGGGATGCAGACCATTTGGGCTCTGAGGACTTGTCTGTTTTCAATCCTAATAGTTTGCTCATTACTTTTTCCCTAATGATTATAGACATAGAGTGCTACAGTACAGAGATAGGTCCTTCAGCTCAAACTGGTCCATGCCGACCAAAACATCCATAAACAGTAGCCCCATTTCCCTACATTTGGCCCATATCCGTCTAAACCTTTCCTATCCATGTATTCGTCCAAATGCTTTTTAAATGTTGTTTATGTACCCGCCTCGGACATCTGCAGGCAGCTCATTCCATATGTGTACCTATTCTATCTCTATTTATACTTTTTCCTTTAATATACTTAAAGAATCTCTTTGGATTCGCCCTAACCTTCTCAGCCAAAGCTATCTCGTGCCCCCTTTTCGCTCTCATGATTTCCTTCTTCAGTAAACTCCTATATTCCCTGGGAATCCCTGGAGGTATCTTTGATCCCAGCTGCCTGCTCCTGAGCCATGGCTCCTTTTTTCTGCTCAAGCCTCAATATGACTTGTCATCCAGGGTTCCCTACTCCTGCCAATCTTGCCTTTCACCCTCACAGGAACATATAGACCTTGAACTCTAGCTATCACACTTTTAAAGGCCTCCCACTTGCTGGAGGTCCCTTTGCCTGCAAGCAAACTGCTCCAATCAACCCCTGCAAGCTCCTGTCTAATTCCATCAAAATTTACCTTTTCCTAATTTGGAGCTTGAACCTGTGGCCCAGTTTGGTCCCTCTCCACAACTATTTTAAAATTAATAGAACTATGGTAACTGGTTCTAAAGTGCTCCCCCACTGTCACCTCAGTCACCTGTCCTGCTGTATTTTCCAGGAGTGGGTGGAGTTTTGCCCCTTCCCGAGTAGGGCCCTCTATATACTACTTGATGAAACTTTCCTGAACGTATTTAACAAATTCCACCCCATCTAAGCCCTTAACACTCTAGCAGTCCCAGTCTATGTTAGGAAAATTAAACCCCCCCTTACTATGACAACCTTATTGATCCTGCAAGTCTCCCTGCATATTTTTCCTGTAATTCCTGTTGACTGTTTGGGGGCCTATAGTTTAACCTCAATAACGTAACCATTCCCTTCTTATTTCTTAGCTGCACACACAAAGCCTAAGTTCCTCCCTTTCTATTGCCTTTGCATTACTTCTTACTATGGTAGTGTCCTCCACCATACAAACCAAAGTGAAGTATTGATTTAGTGACTCTGCCACTTCTGCATTCCCCACTGTTAACATCCCAGCCTCATCTTCCAAGAGATCAACATTAACTTTAGCTACTGTCTTCCCTTTAGTATACTTACAGAAGCTTTGGCTATTTGTTTTCATGTTTTGCGCTGTTTTTCTTTCATAATTTACTTTTGCTCTTTTTATAGTTCATTTTTAGCAAACACTTGTTGATCTTTGAAAGTTTCCCAATCTTCTAGCCTGCCACTTGCTTCTGCAATATGGTATGCCTTAGCTTTAAACTTAAATTATCTTTAACTTCTTTGGCAAACATGGATGTTTTTTCCCTCCCTCTTACAATCTTTCTTCCTTTCTAGAAAACATTTTAGTTGGGTGAAATTGTGTATCTCCTTGTACATCTGCCACTTCTCATCACCTGTCCAACATTTTAGTCGTCTTGCAAGTCCTTATGCTAGTGTAATTGTGTTTAACTCCAGAACACTAGTGTCCAGTTACTCGCCATGCAACTGAATTTGGAATTCCACCATGCTACGATCACCCTTTCCTGGAGGATCCTTTATTATGAGATTATTTAATAATCCCACAACATTACACAATACTAAATCACGAATGGCCTGCTGTCTGTTTGGTTCCCCAGTATATTGCTCCAAGGAACAATGTCTCATACATTCGATGAACTCTGCAAATCTACCCTTGCCAATTTCACTAATGCAGTCTGTATACATATTAAAATTATCCATGATTATTGCTGTACCTTTCTTATAAGCCTCTAGTATTTCCTGATTTATATTGTGCCCCAATGCAGGATGACTGTTTGGGGACCTATAGATGACTCCCACCAGGGACATCTTTCCATTGCTGTTTCTTATTTCTACCCAGACTGATCCTTCATCTTCATCTTCAGTGCTGATAACATTTCTCATTCTTTCTTCACTATCAAAAGTGCACCACCTACTTTCCCTTTCTGCCTATCCTTCAAAAACATTGAATACCCTTCAATATTCAGTTCTCAAACCTGGTCACCCAGCAACCACATGGAGGTTGTCTCCAAAATCAAACGCATTTAGCTCCACTTGCTGTGTTAACTCATTAGTGTTATTCTGAATTTTTTGTGCATTCAAATGCATAGCTTCTAAGTTGGTTCTGTTATCAAAAATCCTACTTTTATCGAATCCTTGTTGGAAAATGATGTTCGCACATTCTGTCCCTTCCTGTTCTTCTCTGGTATCATCAAACTCATCACCAACTTGCACTCCTGCCTTCTCCTTTTATTTTGATTTTCAAATTATCCATGCAATGGAACCCCTGCGCCCTGCCCCCCCCTCCAAATCTATTAGTTTAAAGCCTTATCCAAAGCCCTAGTTATGCAGTTCACCAGGACTCTGGTCCCAGCATATTCAGGGGAACCCCATCCCAAGAGCTCCCTCCTTTCCCAGTATTGGTGCCAATGTCCCATGAATTCAAACCAAGAGAACTGTGGATGCTGTAAATCAGAAACAAAAACAAAGTTTCTGGAAAAGCTCAGCAGGTCTGGCAGCATCTGTGAAGGAGAAAACAGAGTTAACATTTCGGGTCCGGTGACCCTTCCTCAGAACTGGAAGACCCTTACTCAGAACTCAGTTCTGAGGAAGGGTCACCGAGCCCGAAATGTTAACTCTGTTTTCTCCTTCACAGATGCTGCCAGACCTGCTGAGCTTTTCCAGCAACTTTGTTTTTGTCCCATGAATTCAAACCCATTTCTCTCACACCAAGCTTTGAGCCACATATTTACCTCTTTAATCTCATTGACGCTGTACCAATTAATTCATGACTTTGTTTCCACATTTTAATTTAGCCCCTAGCTGCTCATATTCCCTCAGCAGAATCTCTTTCCTCATTCTACCTATATTGTTGGTACCTATGTGGACCATGACAATGAGATCTTTTCTCTCAAAGTTCGTCAAGTTTCCCCAGATGAAATATCCTGAACCTGGGCAACAGGCAGGCAACACAGCCTTGGGGGCTCTCAATCCTCACCGCAAAGAACAATGTGTGTTCCCCTGATGGTACTTTCCCCAATTACAAATACATTTCTCTTCTCTTCCCCCTTTCTTGAATGATTCCCTGTACCGCAGTGCAGTATTCAGTTTGCCCATCGTGCCTGCAGCCTCCACTCTCATCCACAAAGGGACCAAGAATCTTGAACTGTTGCACAAGGACAAGTGAGGGTCCTGGAGCACTGCCTCCTGGATCCCTCTACCTACCTCACTCATACCCTCCTGTCCTTGACCACAGACTGAGATATTTAGTCTAAGGGGTGTGACTGCCTCCTGAAATAGTGTCCAGGTAAGTCTTCCCCGTCTCTGATACGTCACAGTATTCGAAGCTCACACTCCAGCTCATCAACTTTGAGCCAGAGTTCCTCCAGCAACCAACACTTGCTACACATGCCACTATGAATCATAATGGACTCTGCCAGCTCCCACATCATGCAGGTATAACACATCTCCTGATCCAGCATCTTTTCTTTATTTACTTAGTTCTTAAATTTTTTTTTAATTTCTTACTGGTCTGTTAGTTCTTAATCTGTATAATATTTCTGCTATTTAAAGTAATTAAAAATTAATAGTCAAATTAGCAGCTATTACCAACCAGTGAACATATGGTTTATAGTACAAATTTCATCTGCCATGGTGAAATTTGAACCCATATCCTCAGACCGTTAGTTTATGAGACTGGATTAGTTGTCCAATGATGTTATCACTGTACTGCCATCTTCCCTGAATAAAATTCTAATTCCACCACCTGCTGTGTTGGGATTTGAATCTAGGTTCCCAGAGGGACCTAGAGGGATGTGGGTGTCTATATTACTAGTCCAGTGGCAATATCACTACACCAATATCTGAAACTATTAGATAATCATGTACATAATGATGATAATTTTAAAATGAAGTTACTAAAATATTTGGCGTTTTGGCTCACTGATTTAATTAATAGTAAATATTCATTTTTGTTAAACAGTGTCCAGTATTCTTTATTAAATGGATTGTTATATAATTTTCCAATGTGTTGAAAAAAAGTGTTAAAGTAATGTGAATCTCTTTTGTTAAAGCAAGCAATTTGTTTTGCTGTGAAAATTCTTTTCATGTGTGCTGTAACTTTGATTGAAAGTCCAGAGGTGATTATTCGTTCCTAGTTTTCCAACATTGGCATACAAAGAGAGAATGCCCGCTCTATATGGAGCAATTAAATAAATGTTGTCATGTAAAACACCCACTATCAAAGGATCAGCATGGAGAATGCAGCAAGAGAACAGTTGGTGCAAAGGAGAGATGTATCCTCCTGGCAGTTATTGCAACTATATATGGCCTTCAGAATTTTTTCTGCACCAAATTACTTGCCTTATTTGAAATAAAAACACTTTTTAAAAAAAAATGTTGCTTTAGACTGGTGTTATAGTTGTAGTTCTCACAGGACGAAAGGAATTTAAAACTACACACGTGCTATAAAGCAATATTAATGCAAAATATTTGCAGAAAGATCAGAGCGAATTTGACATAAGTTTGTTCTTGATGGCCTGTTTGGCAGAGTTTGCTTCAACGAGACTGGTGGATTGCATTTGAATGAAACAATAACATGGTACAGCCCTGTTAGCAATGAATCCTGTATTGATGATGCATCTGAACCGTACACCACTGAGAGGATGAGGCAGGTTCCTGGTGGATACACGCCATTGACTGACCACTTTCAGGCTATGACCATTGATTTCAATAATCCACAGGTATGAGAAATAATTCCATGATGGCATATTCAAAAAAAATTCGAAGTTTGAAGCCTGCTTGATACTAATTGCTTGGTATTGCAAATGAGACAAACTTCATTTTTTTTTTCATGATTGTGCCAACTGTTTTCTAATTTTCCCAAGCGTTCAGAGCATTACAGTAGATTGTCTGTGCAGAATTGGGCATGGGATATGAATATGCAACGTTCTACTGTTCTTTAGTACTCTTGTTAACGTCAACATTGTTACACAATAAATTTGTCACCCAGGGTGATCTAATTATCTGGTCAAAGGTGCTGTATACCTAAATTTGTTTTGAAACAATTGGGTAACTTCACTGATCCATGCGAAAGTCACTGGGTTCCTGCAACCGAAGGGCATGTGAGTCAGAGCCTGGCCGTTGCAGTATTATCCCAATTTGCGCTCTGTTTGATAACTAGTTTAAGGATATGAGCTTATATATTGGGACAAGTTTAACATGTGAACATTTCTGTTGGACAGACAATGTGGTATGAAGAATAAATATTTCAGGTGTTAAGAGGGTTCTAGTCAAGTAACACATCATCATGTATTGATTGAACAGACAAGTTCTGAGCTTTACTGAGGTTGTACTGCTCCCACCTCCTGATTAGAAGGTCAACTGACAATTAAAAATTTCATTGTGAGCGATGTTAACAAATGCAGAGTGGTCTCTGCCCCTTAGTGGGAGGAAGTCCTGCCCATGAGAGCTGCCAGCCAATCAGAGAGTCAGAGCTAGGTAACGGGCACTGTTGTGTGTGCACGCGAGCCCATTGAAAATGGCCCCATTGGATCCTTGAGTGAGGTCGGTCTGAGGTATTTGGTGTGGAGGGATCAGACATCCTCGGGAGGGAGGTCAGGTGGTGGCGGCTGGGGAGACGGGTGGGGGGGTGAGTGTTTGCAGTGCAGATGGAATGGAAGGAATTGGTGTCTTCTGAGCAGGTGGCCCTCAAAGATGCTAACTCCTTTCCTGCTGTTATAAATTTCCTTTTGAAAAGACAGTCTACCCATTTCTACTTGACTGCTGTCAGTAGACCCTTACTTATTTATTTGCATATGGTTGATGGTCAGCTGACTTTGGTGGCTGTCAACCCCACCATTATGAGAGCAAATTCAGGAGTTGGTAGGAGATCAGTGGACTAGCCATCAAACATATTTTACACGGATTCCCCTCATTTGGCCAGAGACATACCGTGGCTGGAGGGGACACAAAATCCAAACCAATGTCTTTGCACTTATTGGAGCTTCAGTGCAACTCCATTTAAGCTATCTGAGCATTATGATTAGAAAATTCTGGATTGCACATGTGTAAGCTTCCAATAAGTCTTGAAAAAGGCAGGTACCCTCGAAAGTATGTTGCTAGTATTTTATTCTTTAATGCTCATCACTGTCAATGCTAAGAAATTTTCTAGAATAAGCACAAAAAGGTCTACTTCTGTGCTGCTTCACTAAATTGAAACTCGACCTATGAATAATTTTATATAATAAAGAACTGCAAATACTAGAAATCTGAAACAAAAACAAAAATTGGAGAAATTCAACAGGTCTGGCAGCATCTGTGGAGAGAAAGCAGAGTTTTGAGTTTAGTGGAAGTTCTTGACATGTTAATTCTGCTTTCTCTCCACAGATGCTGCCAGATCTGCTCAGTTTGTCCAGGAATTTCTGTTTTTCTCTGTGAATAATTTTGTCAGTTTTTAAAAAAGCTCTCCTTACTTGAACATAATTTTAAAAGACCTTTAAAGGTCATTTATAATTTTTTTGAAAATACTGTACATGATATGCTATGAAGTCTGCAGCAGTTTGTGACCATAATTTTCATGCATTGTGTTAGGAATTGGAGGAATTGTCCACCAGGAAACCTTGTCGACTTTGTTTGCCAGTAGTTAAGGAGGGTGTGCTGGATGCTATTGTAGCCTGGTTTGTTCTGCAGTTAGATGAAGATACAAATCTCTCCACTGGCCCAGATGAAGAGACCTGCTGGGAACAGGCTGTGTATCCTGTACAGGGTGGGCTTGGTAAGTGTGATATAATGAAAAGGTAAAGTTGCCATTAATTTGAACTAAAATCTTTGTTGAATTATAAATCTTTGCTATTTACAAATGTTCAAAACTAGAGAATTTTGATTGAGCAGGAAGGGTGAAATTCTCTCCTGATAAATTGGTTCATAAACAGAGATCATTGATTAAAATATTTGAAAAAAGAACTAGAGGAGGAAAAGAATACAAGTTTTTTTCACGCGTGTTTTTTAAGGTCTGAGCTGCACTTCTTAAAGGGCAATGGAATTGAGATGCCATTTGAAACATTCAAGTACTTGAGTGTGCTAGTTTTCAGGATTATCGATATCTGGGGTATGTAAATCAGGCATATCTTTCAATCAGCCAGTACAGGCATGATGGACTGAATAGCCTCCGGTGTTGTAAGTTTCAGAATCTGTTTGTTGAAAGTTTATTTTTCAAATTAGAAATGAAGCCTATTGCTTTTATGTTAGCTATGGAATGAAACAAACAGCTTTTTAGGTATCTAGCCCTGATATATAATAACAGTGCATATTTATGTAACATCTTTAATGTAGTGAGATATCTTAAAGCATGTTACAGCAGAGTTATTAGACAAAAATGGCTACAAGTCAGATAAAAATATATTAGAATAGGTAATCAAAAACTTGTTCAAAGAGTTGGGCTTTCTGGAGAACAGAGAGGCAGAGGGGTTTGGGACAAAATTCCAGGGCTCAGGATTTACCCAGCAAAAAGAGTGGCTGCCAAAAGTTGGATGAAGAAAGTCAGAGAAGCACAAGATGTTTGTTATTAGAAAGTTGAGGGTTGGGAAGGAAGGTTAGGGCAGCCTTTTACATACAGGAGTGGGATTTTGACTCCCAATCCTGGAAATGCCTGGAATTTAATGTAGGCCAGTGAGCCCTGGGATGAAACTACAGCCCAGTTAGCTAATATCTGTCATAGAAAAGATGCTACAAACTATTAGTAAAGAGGTCGTTTCCCCAGGGTAGGGGAGTCCAAAACTAGAGGGCATAGGTTTAAGGTGAGGGGGAAAGATTTAAAAGGGACCTAAGAGTCAATTTTTTCCACACAGAGTGTGGCATGTATAGAATGAGCTGCCAGAGGAAGTGGTGGAGGCTGGTACAATTACAACTCCTGTTACACAGGACATGGTGATTGCACTTCTGGAGCATAGTGTACAATCTCTATTTAGGAAGGATGGAATTACATTGAAAATGAAGAGAAGGTTTACTAGATTAAATGGAATGAGTAGGTTGTTTTATGAGTCATAGAGTCATACTACATGGAAACAGACTCTACGGTCCAACTAGCCCACACTGACCATGTTCCCAAACTAAACTAGTCCTACTTGCCTGTGTTTGGCCCATGTTCCTTCAAACCTTTTCTATTCATGTACTTATCCAAATGCCTTTTAAATGTAACTGTACCTGCATCCACCACTTCCTCTGGCAGTTCATTCCACATATGAACCACTCTGTGTAAAAACGTGGCCCCTCGTGTCCTTTTTAAATCTTACTCCTCTCACCTTAAAAATATGTCCCCTAGTTTTGAACTCCCCCACCTTAGGAAAAGACCTTTGCTATTTGCCTCACTTGTGCCCCTCTTTATTTTATAAACCTCAATAAGGTCACCCCTCAGCCTCCTACACTGCAGTCAAAAATATCCCAGCCTATCCAGCCTATTTTTATAACTCAAACTGTCCATTTGCAGCAACATCCTGGTAAATCTTTTCTCAACCTTCTCCAATTGAATAATATCCTTCCTAAAGTAGGGAACAGGGAGACCAGAACTGCATGTAGTGCTCTAGGAGAGGCCTCACCAACATCCTATCCAACCTCAACATTGACGTCCCAACTCCTATACCGAAAGGTCTGAGCAATGAAAACAAGCATGGTAAACACTGCCTTAACCACCCTGTCTACATGTGATGCAAATTATGAAGAATTATATATCTGAACCCCTAGGTCTCTGCTCTACAACACTACCCAGGCCCCTACTGTTAATGGTATAAGTCTTGCTTTTGTTTGTTTTACTAAAATGCAATACCTCACATTTATCCGAATTAAACTCCATTTGCCACCTGTTAGCCCACTGACCCAGTTGATCAAGATTTCTTTGTAAACGTAGAAAACCTTCTTCACTGTTCCATTATACCACCCATTTTGGTGTCATCTGCAAACTGACTAATCATGCCTCCTACATTCTCATTCAAATTGTTCATGTAAATGACAAACAAAAGTGGACCCAGCACCGATCCCTATGGGACACTGCTGGTCGCCGGCCTCCAATCCGAAAACAGCCCTCCACTGCTACCCTATGTCTCCTACCATCAAGCCAATTTTGTATTCAGTTGGCAATGTCACATTGAATCTCATGTGATCTAACTTTACTAATTAATCTACTATAAAGAACCCTGTCAAAGGCTTACTAAAGTCCATGTAATCAACGTCTACTGCTCTGCCCTCATCAGTGTTTTTGGTTACTTCTTCAAAAAACTCAATCAAGTTTGGATGAGGAAAGGTTAAATAGGCTAGGTATGTATTTGCTGGAGTTTAGAAGAGTTCAGGGTGACTTTGATTGAAACATATTTATGATCCAGAGAGGTCCCAACAGGGTAGATGTGGAAAAGATAACACTTATTTTTAAGGAGAATGTAGAGATAGATGTCACTGTTTCAAAATGAAGGATCAAGTATTTGAGACAGATAAGGACTAATTTTTTTTTCTCTCCGTAATGAATTTTTTGGGATGCTGTACTTGAAAAGGCTATGGAAGCAGAATTCTTGAATAATTTTAAGGCAGGACTAGATAGACTCTTGACTAGCAAGACAGTGAAAGGTTATCTTGGGTAGGCAGGAGTATGGAGTAATCAGATCAACCATGACCTTATTGAATGGCAGAGCGGGTTCAAAGGGAAGAGTGGTCTATTCCTGCTCCAAATTCATGTTGCATATATGTTCTATTAAGACATGAACATTGTTTCTTTTTAAAGTCATTGTTTTCTTCTTGTTTTAGGCCAGACTGTAAAACCTGGTAATACTCTAATCGTTGATGTTTCCTGCAAGAACTCATACCTGGTTTTTCACAGCGTTGCCATATTGAGCCATGAACTCAAGATGGAAATTGAAGTGAATATCATAAGTGATCAGATGAGTAACAGTCTTGCCAGTGAAGCTGAACTTTGTGATGCTTTGGCCAACCTTCAGACCTCAAGTGAACCTAAATCGAACTTTCTACAGTGTATGCTTGAATCTTCAGAAATAGCTCGTCTCAATAACACACAATACAATGAGCATTTCAAGTCTGCCTTGGACAATATATTGTCTACATTAACATCAATGGATGATGGAGTCTGCTTTTCACAAACAATGGATGACCAGAGTACAGATATGAATTGTGAAAATTCTAATGGTCAAAGCTGTTCAGATCTAACCTCTGACATATTGTGTGTGTTGGATGTTTCGGAGGGTTTTTCCATTTTGCCTCTGATTGCTGCCAAGTTAAGAGCTGTTAAAGTTTTCAGCTCTTTAGAAAAGATTCAGCAGCAGGCCGCATTATGTGCTCTAGCAGAATCTAATGAGATTTCAAAAGATCTGTTGGAGTTTTGGCATAATTATCTGGACGATGACTCTACACTATTACAAAGACCTCAGTCGGGCAAATTGTGGAGTGTAATTATTCTTGATGCTATAGAGATATGTGGACTCATACGACAAGGTTTGGTGGAGAAAGCAGCTTTAGCTAGGTATGTCAGATTTTCTTTAATTGTTTATAAAATACAACCAAACCATAAATCTGATTAAAACAGGAAAGTCACTGTTCCAGCAACAATGTGAGAGGGAATAAGAGTCAATAGGTAACTCATGTTTGATCTGATCTGTAAAATTTCATAGATGCAGTGGGGATGTTTGAGCTTTTGTTCTTCTGGGTTATGTTTTTGAGCACTATAAAGCCTGAAATGAGTGAGGGGAGATGCAGTTTTTTAATCAATGTTCCCATTCATTTACTTAAATTGTAAATTTTACTAACCAAAAGTCACTAACGAAACTCTATATGTTAAAGTCATAGCGATGTACAGCATGGAAACAGACACTTCGGTCCAAATCATCAGTACCGACCAGATAACCTGAACTGAGCTAGTCCCATTTGTCAGTATTTGGCTCATATCCCTCTAAACCCTTCCTATTTATGTACTCATTCAGATGTCTTTTAAATGTTGTAATTGTACCTGTCCCCACATTTGCTCTGGCTTCTGGCATTTTGTTTGATACACGCCCCACCTTCTGCGTGAAAACGTTGTCCCTCAGGTCTCTTTTAAGTCTTACCCCTTTCACCTTAAACCTGTGCCCTCTAGTTTTAAACTCCCCTACCCTGGGAAAAAGGCCTTGGCTGTTCACCCTATCCATGCCCCCCATGATTTTATAAATGTGTGTAAGGTCACCCTTCAGCCTCCGACACTCCAGGGGAAAAAAGCCCCAGCTTATTCAGCCTCTCCCTATAGATCAAATCCTCCAGTCCCAGCGACATCCTTGTAAATCTTTTCTGGACCCTTTCAAATTTAACAACGTCTTTCACATAACAGAGAGACCAGAATTGAGTGCAGTATTCTAAAAGTGGCCTCACCAATGTCCTGTACAGGCGCAACACGATACCCCAACTTCTATACTCAATGCATTGACCAGTAAAGACAAAGGTACCAAAAACCTTCACTACCTTGTCTACCTGCGACACCACTTTCAAGGAACTACGCGCCTACACTGCTAGGTCTCTTCGTTCGGCAACACTCCCCAGGGCCCTGCCATTAACTGTATATGTCCTGCTCTGGTTTACCTTACCAAAATGCAACATCTCAGATTTATCTAAATTAAACTCCATCTGCCACTCCTTGGCCCTTTGGACTATCTGATCAAGATCCCATTGTACTCTGAGATGACTTTCTTCACACTACACTACACCGCCAATTTTGGTGACATCTGCAATCTTACTGACTATACCTCTAATATTCGCGTCCAAATTATTTATGTAAATGATGAAAAGCAGTGGACCCAGCACCCATCCTTGCAGTACACCTCTGGTCATAGGCCTCCAGTCTGAAAAACAGCCCTCTACTACCACCACCCTCTCTCATACCTAGAAGCCAATTTTGTATCCAATTGGCTAGCTTCCCCTAGATTCCATATGATCTAATCTTGCTAACCAGTCGACCATGTGGAACCTTGTTGATTGCCTTGCTGAAGTCCAAACAGACAATATCTACCATTCTGCTTTCATCAATTTTCTCTTGTCACCTCTTCAAAAAATGCCATCAAGTTAGTCAGACACTATTTCCCATGCAGAAAGCCATATTGACTATCACTAATCAGTCCTTGCCTTTCCAAATGCGTGTAAATCTGTCCCTCAGAATTCCCTCCAACAACTTACCCACCACTGACATCAGTCTCACCGGTCTATAGTTCCCAGACTTCTCCTTACCACCTTTCTTAAGTAATGGCACCACGTTAGCCAGCCTCCAGTCTTCTGGCACTTCACCCATGGCTGTCGATGATGCAAATATCTCAGTAATTGGCTTAACAATCTCTTCCCTGGCTTCCCACAAAGTTCTGGGATAAACCTTATCAGGTCCTGGGGATTTATCTACCGTTATGCATTTTAAGACCTCCAGCACCACCTCTTCCATAATATGCACTCTTTTCAAGACATCACTATTTATTTCCCCAAGTTCCAGGTCTTTCTCCATAGTAAATAATAACACGAAATATTTGTTTAGTATCTCACCCGTCTCTCGTGGTTCCACACAGATGGCCTCGTTGATCTTTAAGGGGCCCTATTCTCTCCATAGTTACTCTGTTGCTCTTAATGTATGTGTAGAATCTCTTTGGATTCTCCTTAACCCTATTTGCCAAAGTTATCTCATGTCCCTTTTTTTGCCCTTTTGATTTCCCTCTTAAGTATACTCCTACTGCCCTTATACTCCTTTAGGGAATCACTTAATCCCAGCTGTCTATACCTGACATATGCCTCCTTTTTCTTGACCAGATCCTCAATTTTTCTAGTCATCTAGCATTCCTTACATCTACCAGCCTTGCCCTTTGCACTAACAGGAACATAACTGTCTTTGAACTCGTTATTTCATTTCTGAAGGCCTCCCACTTTTCAACCATCCCATTACCTGTGAAGAGCCTCCCTCAATCAACTTTTGAAAGTTCCAGCCTAATACTGTAAAAATTAGCTTTACTCCAATTTGGAACTTTAATTTTTAGACCAAGTCTATCCTTTTCTGCAACAATTTAAAAACCCTTTGAATTATGATTACTTGCCCCAGAGTGACACCTCAGTTGCTTGTCCTGCCTTACTTCCCAAGAGTAGGTCAAGATTTGCTCCTCCTGCAGTCAGTACATCCACATATTAAATAAGAAAATTTTCTTGTACACACTTGATAAGTTTCTCTCCATCCAAACCCCTAATACTGTGGCAGTCCCAGTTTATGTTTGGAAAGTTAAAATCCCCTACCATCACAATCCTATTATTCTTGAAGATATCTGAGATCTCTTTCAATATTTGTTTCTCAATTTCCTGTTGACTGATGGGAAGGCTACAGTACAATCCCAATAAGGTGATCATCCCTTTATTTCTGAGTCAACTGGTTTAACTTCACAAGATGTTTTCCCAGGAGTATCCTCCCCAAGTACAGCTGTAATGTTATCCTTAACTAAAACGCCACTCCTCCTCCTCTCTGGCCCACCCCACCTTTCTACCCTTCCTTTGCATCTATACAATGGAACAATATGCTGCTAGTCTTGCCCCTCCCTGTCACATTTCTACAACAGCTATGATATCCCAGTTCCATGTTCCCAATCATGTCCTAAGTTCATCTGCTTTACCTGTCAGGCCTCTTGCATTGAAGTAAATGCAGTTTAATTTGTCTGTCTTATGTCATTTGCTTGCCGTGCTCTTGCCTGCCTTTACTATTTAACTTGCTCCCCTTACCTACTGTATCAGCCTCCGCCTTATCTCTCTCTCTTCTCACTATTTCTTGACAACCCCCCAACTAGTTAAAATCTCCTGAGTAGCACTAGTAAATCTCCCTACCAGGATATTGGTCCCCTTCCAATTTGGGTGCAACCTGTCCTCCTTGTACAGGTCACTTCTACCCCAGAAGAGATCCCAATGATCGAAAAATATGAATCCATGCCCCTTACACCAGCTCCTTAGCCATGCAGTCATCTGCCCTATCCTCCTATTCCTAGTCTCACTAGCACATGGCAGTGGGAATAATCCAGATATTACTACCTTCGAGGACCTACTTTTAAACCTCCTGCCTAAGTTCTTATATTCTCTCTGCAGAACCTTGTCCGTTTCTCTACCTATGTTGTTGGTACCCATGTATACAACGACCTTCTGCTGGTCACTCTCTTCCTGAATGTCCTGCACCCACTCCGAGACATCCTTGACGCTGGCACCAGGGAGGCAACACACCATTCTGATGTCTTGCTGATGGCTGCAGAAACATCTGTTAGTGCCCCAGAATAGAGAGTCCCCTATCACAATCGATTGCTCGGAATCTGATATACCTGTCTTTACAGTAGAGACGTCAGGGTACCAGAAACCTGGCTGTCAGTGCTATATTCCCCTGAGAGGCCATCAGCCCCTGCAGTGTCCAAAACAGTATTCTTGTTTGAGATGGGGTTAGCTACAGGAGACACCTGCACTACCTGCCTACCTCTCCTACCTTTCCTAGTGGTAACCCATCTACGTGACTGTATCCGTGGCTTTTCTACCTTCCTGAAACTGCCATCTGTCAAATCCCCGTCTCTGTAAATTTCTTACTGCTTCTAATTGCCGATTCTTGTGATCTGACAGGATTTGCAATCAAATACAATTCCTGCAGATGTAGTGTTCAAGAACATTGAAATGCTTCCTGATCTCCCACATCCGAGAAGAGGAGCTCATCACTCTACTAAAAGCTGCCTCTGCTCCTTTAACAATCTACAGACCCAGAAAATAACCGAAAAACAAACACAACACACTTTGCTCAAAAACTCAATAGGCTTGTCCTGCCTTACTTCCCAAGAATTCGTCAAGATTTGCTCCTTCTCCAGTCAATACATCCACATGTTAAATAAGAAAATTTTCTTGTACACACTTGATAAATTTCTGTCCATCCAAACCCTTGATACTGTGGCAGTACCAGTGTTACTGCTTAAAAACACTGCACTGGGAAAACGTAATACCTATCTTTCATATTAAAATTAAATCAAGAGACAAATCTCAGTAAAAGATTAAAAAAAACCTCAACATACTCACTATTATAGATTTACAAAAGAATTAAAATTTATAAGTTTTATAAGTCTTAAAATCAAATACTTAGTTGATCAGGCTCTGAAATCATCACTGATCTCTCCCAGCTGCCATGTGCAATTCCAATGTTAGGTCTCCCAAGGTCAGCTGTGAAACAGCACTTCTTTTTCAACCAATCTCCAGAGATGTTTGCAATTTCACTGTAAGTCAGCTGTGTAAGTGCACTGCATCAGTTAAGAAAAACCATTAAAAACAGCCCTTCCTAATTCTCAGGGTGGTATTCTTAATTTCCAAACCGAACAACAAATGGATAACAATCATGAGTACAATTCAAACTTCTTTTTAAGATTCCAGGACTGGATTGCCAGTGCTAAAGGAAAGTTGATTGGGCATCCTCTTCTAGAGGGTGGTTTTAGAGATGGAGTGAGCTAGTAAAAGAAAATGATCAAGTAGGCTGAGAGCTGTTGCATATTACGTGTGAAGACAAGGACTGCAGCTCTTAAACATTCTTGTATATTTTTCTACTGTACCTCTGTATCCTAATCAATCATCTTCATCACTTCCTCAAAGAACTCATTCAAATTTGTGAGGCAAGATCTGCCCCACACCAAGCCAGCTGACTATCCCTAAAAAGTCCATTTTTTTTCTAAATAAGGTCATAATATTAATTCTAATTTACATAAATATTATCTTTATAATTACATTCTGTAAAACTTAAAAACGTTATAAATTTCTGATACAGGGAAGGCTTTGGAAGTACATTATTTTGTTACATTATAGACAGAAGCTTTCAAATTAAATGTACACACAACAGTATCAGGAAGAATACTAAATTCCTCTGATCGTTCCTTTATTTAACTTGATACCCAATTTTTCTTCTTTAAAATGTTTTTATGGTTAAGCCTAAGCCATATAATGTGGCACTTGCTACAAAGTATATATCTTATGCTCTGTTTGTTGCAAAGACTGCTTATTTACTCCTCTGTACGATTGTCCACCTCTTCCTTAGCTATCTGCTGCTGAAACCCTCATCTCCCTCTTTACCATAATCAGACTAGATTATTACAGTTCTCTCCTGACCAACCTCTCATCTTCCATTCTTCAGAGAATTCCGTTCATTCAAAACTCCTCTGCCTGTATCTGCTACATTAAGTCTGCTAACCTATCCCTCATTTCTTACATTGTTCTACATTGACTGCTACTCGCCCAATACTTAAATTTAAATTTTCATGCATTTTGTTTAAATTGTCCGTGGTCCCATTTCTCCCTATGTCTATAAGTTCTTTCAACTCTGCAATCCCCATCTATTCCTCTAACTCTTGTAATTTCCATTTGTGCTTTCAACAGTGTAAAGCCCGCACTCTGAAGTTATCTGCCTTAAGTGTCCTTCTCAAATAATCTCCTCAAAACCAACTTGTTTGCGTGATTTTTCATCTCTCCTCTGGCTCAGTATCCGGTATTTTGATTATGCTTTTTTGAAGTGCTTTGGGAAGCTTTATAACACTGAAGATGTTATGTAAATTATAAAAACAGTACTGGAGAAACTCAGCTGGTCTGGTGGCATCTGTGGACAGAAACAGAGTTAACATTTTCAGTCTAATGTGACTTTTTCAGGACTCAAAACATTAACTCTGTTTCCCTCTGCACAGATGCTGCAAGACCTGTTGAGTTTTTTCTCATTCTTTGTTTTGATTTCAGATTTGTAGCATTCACAGATTTTGTTTTATGAAAATTCATGTTTTCTTTTTAAATCCGTCTTAGTTCTGGCTCCGAAACATATAAGATAGTGCTCAGCACAAACTAATTTGATGTGTTCCAATGATCTTTCGAAGACATGTGTAAATTATTAAAGTTTGGTGAATAAGTACACGTAGGGACGTATATTCTTTGTATTTTGGTTTCAGATGTTTGCTTCGACCAGAGGGAAGATTGTTGCCTCAGTGCATAAAAATCTATGGAATGCTCATTGAATCTGAGACATTACAGCGAGAAAGTGCTGTACAAGGAAAAGAAGCCACACTGGGGTTCAATATTGCGCCTTTCATCAACCAGTTCAAGGTTTTTTATGTATTTTATAATCAAACTATTAAACTTACTTAATGTTTGGTTTTGTAAATGAATGCACAGGGCAGGTAATATATATGATTAAATTAAATTTAATTCACCTTTGGTTCCCTTTAAAGGTACCTGTCCATGTGTTCTTGCATTTATCCACATTGCCTCATATCCGATTGAGTGAGCCAGTGGAACTATTAAAACTGGATCTGATGAGCTTGGTCACCGATGAATTGTGCAGTGAAATCAGGGTAAGATAAGTTTTCAAAGGTTATGTCATCCACTGTGTAGACTTTAGCAGTTGGTTTAGTTTCCTTTTTGAACATGTTTTATGGTTTTGGCATCACTATACTTCAAATAAATAAACTAAAATCAGTCTGATTTCCTACTGCCATTAGAAATTGTTTCCATTTGAATTAAAGTGTGGAAGATCCATCAGAACAGTCACCCAACCCAGCAGATGATGATGGAAACTGACAAATAATTGAGAAGACACACAAATTTTTTTGTATGATTAATCAGTTTTCTAGGCATGAAAATAAAGGAAAATTTAAATATAAATAAAATAATATTTAATTTATCAAGTCACAGAGAATTAACTGTGAATATTAAAAGTGATTATTTTCAATATCAATGCAAATTGACAATTTCACTCCATTCTCTGCCCTACTATGGTAAACTTTACCTGAAAACCTTATGGATTGTTGTCTGAGTTAGGATGATTCTTATCATGCTATTCATTTATCTGTTGTACAGAAGCTTAAAATTCACATTTTTATATTTAAATCCATTCATGGCCCTATGTCTGTAATCCTATCCAGCTCTACAACTCTTCATGAACTCTGCAATTGCCCAGCTCCGATAGCTTACACATGGATATCCTTTGTCCCTCCATTGGTGCCTGTATCTATAGTTGTTTATGTTTTAAGCCCTGGAATTCTCTCAATAGATTTTTCTACAAATGGTTAGTTTCACTGAAGATTTTTTTGACAGTTACAAGTAAATTTGATGCATTGTTTGAAATGTAATGAAAATTAATCAATGTTACAGTGCTGTGCGTAATACAACATGAGAATATATTAAAGTCGAACCAAATAATCTTTAAAGATCTGTTTATTCAGCTTTCTCATTACATGTTCTTTTGGATATCCTTATGGAAACATAATCTCATTTCTGTTAATCTGTTTGAAATTACAGGTTCAAGTACATTCATCTGGAAGAGTAACTGCAATCCCATTTTGGTATGAAATTTATCTGGACACAGACGTCAGTCTAAATACTTGGAACGATACTTCCCATTGGAAGCAGGCTGCCTTTGTTTTGGATAATCCAATCCAAGTTATTTCAGGAGATGAACTTAGACTGAAAATCCAGTATCACAAAAGCAGTATCTCAATGATCGTAAACCATGGATAGTTAATTTTAGTACTCAGTTTGTCATACCAGACTCAAAACGTTACCTATGTTTCTCTCTCCACGGATACTGCCAGACCGGCTGAGTTTCTTCAACATTCTCTGTATTTATATCAGATTTCTAGCATTGTATTTTCCCTTTGTTATTGTTAATTTTAAAGTTGGGCTCATGTTTTTAAAAAAAAGTAAATAGAGTGGAGCTCATCTATTTTATGGCATAAATTATTGAGTATCAAACAATTTGTCAAGTTGAATGGGAAGAAATACCAATACAAAGCAAAATTCTGTCAGTGTTGCAAATCTGAAATTTAAAAAATACTTAGAAATACTCAGCAGGCCTGAGCACATTTGTGGAAAGAGAAACAGAATTAACATTTCAGGTCAATGATCCCATCAGAGGTCATGAAAGGCAACTGCTTGAAATGTTAAGCAGAAGAGATTTAAACAAAACTTCTCTATTCACTGCTAAAGGAAACCCAGCAAGAAGAATAAAGAAATTAGAATGCTATCCTCAGGCATCCAGTAAGTTGTTGTTAAGTAGGCAAAATGGCAGATAATTTAAATGACCAATAACTAGAATAACTAGAATTACTTTTCCAGATACAAACTAAAAGAAAGGAAAAATTGGGGAGCTTATTGCTTGGCTAAAAAGAGATGGTTTCCATTTTATTGGGCCATCTGGGTAAAATTAGAGCTCTTATGGAAAGATAGACTCCATCTAAACAGGAACTGATGAACTGGCAGAACAGGTATTTAGCAGTGTGTAGTTTAAGTGCCCATTTAGTCTTTGGATGAGGACAAAATGGTGGCCGGGACATCAGGAGAATTCCCTGACCTCTTCAAATAATGCCATAGAATCTTCAAAGTCCACCGATTTCATCAGAGCAAAACCTTTATAATGTCACATTTAACACTTTTAACAATGCAATACACGTTCTTGAACCACTGTATATAATGGCCATGTGTTGCATATATTCTTGTATATTTGTACAAGCATGCTTCTGTGCTCCTTTACTGTAATCACATTTTTATGTGATTTTATCACATTATACTAATTTGTCAAATTATTGTTACTTATAAAGACAACTTATTTGGAAGAAAACTTCTTTTGTGCTTATTTGTTAAAAGAAATTGTTTCCAAAACAGTTTGGCTGGTTTTGAATTTTTTTTATTCATTCACGGGATGAGGGCATTGCTAACCAGGCAGCATTTTATTGCTCACCCCTAATTGCCCAGAGGGCAGTTCAGAGTCAGCCACATTATTGTGGGTCTGCAGTCACATGTAGTCCAGACCAGGTAAGGATGACAGTTTCCTTCCTGTAAAAGGGCATTAGTGAACCGGATTTTCCTGACAATTGACAATGGATTCGTGATCATCATTAGATTCTTAATTCCAGATATTTTATTGAATTCAAATTCCACCATCTGCCGTGGCAGGATCCGAACCTGGGTCCTCAAAATATTATCTAGGTCTCTGGATTAACAGTCCAGTGATAATACCACTAGGCCATTGCCTCCCTAGTTGAAAAGATGTTTTGTAATTTTTGTCCCAATTACAGTTTTTGTTATTGATGAAGACAATTGGGTGCAAATCGTCACAGTTGACAACCATCTAAAGTAATTTTTTGTTTGTTCATGGGCTTTACTGTCTGTGCCAGCATTTATTGTCATCCTTAATTGAGATGAAAAGGTGGTAGTAAACTACCTTGGTGAACTGAGCAATGAAGATTGTATATGAGTTTCTCCGTAGTGAATGTTGAATGAGGTTCCAGTCAAGTGGGTTGCTTTACAAAAACCGAAAGAACTGCAGATGCTGTAAATCAGAAACAAAACCAGAAGTTGCTGGAAGAGCTCAGCAGATCTGGCAGCATCTGTGAGGAAAAAATCAAGAGTTAATGTTTCGGGTCTGGTGACCCTTCCTCAGAACTTTGTTGCTTCAGTTTGGATGATGTCACGCTCCTTAAAGTGTTTAGAGCTACACTTATCTGGGCAAGTGGAGGATATTCTATCACACCCCTACTCATAGATGTTGGGCAGACTTTGGATAATTAATAGGATATTTGTGCCCATTTTGTCTTATATGCAAGTTCATGGGATCTTGAGTCAATGTTGATGACTCCCAGATCAACTCTTCTGGACTATACAGTTGCACTGTGCCCCTATGGTGTGTCAGTCCTGTTGGTGCGAAAAGACAATCCCAGGAATGATCATGGTTATCTGAGACTTGTTTGCAAGCTGTGATTACGAGTATGCCTTTGTTGCTTAATTAGCTCATGGGACAACTCTTCCAACTTTGATACAATCCCCTAGAGGTTAGTATAAAGGCCTTTACAACATCAACAGAGCTCTGAAAAGACAAAAGCAGTAATTCTGGAGGCTAATAGAGTCCATTTTCAATGTTGCAGACCCCTTGGAATCCCAGGTGCTTTGCTGCCTCTCAAGTGCTTGGGCATTGTGGTAAGAGATAAGATGCATCTTATTCATTGTCCACATAGGAGGTTAGAGAGCAAGACTTCAAAAGAAGGTAATCTCAGAATTACTTTTCCAGATACAAACTAAAAGAAAGGAAAAATTAGGGAGCTTATTGCTTGGCTAAAAAGAGATGGTTTCCATTTTATTGGGCCATCTGGGTAAAATGAGAGCTCTTATGGAAAGATAGACTCCATCTAAACAGGAACTGATGAACTGGCAGAACAGGTATTTAGCAGTGTGTAGTTTAAGCTAGGAAAGAGGGGGAAGGAAGATAAAATTACAGTAACAAGTACAGAGGTTAGAAATTAGGTAAATGAACAAAATTTAACAAAAGTAATAAAAGGAAGGAACTAAAGGAATATCAAAACTTCTGGTAAGGGTAGGACTTCAAGTAATCAATCAAGGTGTCAGCTCAAACAAAAAAGCACAATGGAAAATACACTGATTCTAAATGTGAAGATGAAGTGCACACATTACAGTGCTCAGTGAGAAATAAGAACACAAGACATAGGAGCAGAAGTAGGCCATTCAGACCATCAGGTCTGCTGTATTATTCAATGAGATCATACCTGATCTGATGACTTCACCATAACCCAATTGTAACTTGATACTCACACTTGTTAAAAATCTGAGCCTTACATTTACTTAACACAGCCTTGTCAAACTAGTGCAGTAAAGAGTCCACAGATTCACTGTTCTCAGAAAATAATTCCTCATCTTATCCTTCAATGTCAGAACCCTTACTCTGAGATTATACCCTCTGGTTTTAGACACTCCCACAAGGGAATCAACCTTTTTGCATCTACCTTGTCAAGCCCTCTAAGAAATTTGTATTTCAATAAAGTCTCTGCTCATTCATCTGATTTCCAGTAAGTACAGCCTCAATCTTTCCACCTAAGAAACTCCTTCCATGTACAGAATTGGCCTAATGAACTTTCTCTGGACTGCCTCCAAAACCATTTTTTCCCTTGGATAAGGGGACCAAGACTACTGTCAGTATTCCATGTGTGGTGTGACTAGAGCTTTGTACCATTGTAGCAAACACTATTTTTACAGTTCACTTCCTTTAAAGGGTAACAAAAGAACTTGTTAAATGTGTATGGTAGCTTTTTGTGATTTGTGCTTGAGGACTCCCAAATCCCTTGGTATTGCATCTTTCTGAAGCCTTTCTTCATTTAAATAATATGTCGCTGTTTTCTCTGTGAAAGTGCATAACTTCACATTTTCCCACATTATGTTCTATCTGCTAAGATTTTGCCCGCATAACACCTGTCTAAAGCCCTCTGTAGACTGTTAGCGTCACTACTTGCCTTTCCACCTATTGTCATCCACAAACTTGGTTATAATACATTCAACTACATCATCCAAGTCATTAATGTAGATGCATGTATAGATTATTGTTGTGGCTCCAGCACTAATTTCAATAGCACTTCAGTTGCGAACCCAATATGCCCCTTTTATCCCAATTCCTTTATTAGTTGTGCAACCTCTATCCATGCTAATATACTACCTTGGGCTCATCTTAAGTAGCCCTATATGCAATTTTTTGCTGACATGCTATATTTGAAATTTTAAAATGCAATGTGCTGGTTCCCCTTTATACTGCTTATTAACACCTCAAAAAATTCTGATAATTTGCCAGACATGATTTCCTCTCCTGATTTTGTTTGATTATAATACTGTATATTTCCAATTAAGGTGGGGAAAATGAAACTTCAGGCAAGTGGAGTAAAGGCAAGAGGATTAAATTCAAGAGAGAAAACAGGAGGCACAACAGTAAAATGGAGACAGCATAGGGATCAAAATACAAAATGAAATCATATTCATGGAATTAAAGTACAGGATCACCTGCAGATTTTAAATGAATTAATTTGGAATGTACTGCCATATATTGATTGTCAACTTCATGCAGATCATTCAGCACAATCATACCACTTCTGTGAAGTATTAAATTAGTGGTTGAAGTTGATTAAACAGATTGTATATTTCTCTAAACACGATTAAAAGTTTTTTTAAATTCTATATTCTTAACAAGGAATCAAAACAAGTACAAGAGTCAAGTTTCACATGATCCATATTTATTAAGCAATTGGTAGCTTTTCTTCCAAGTTTAAACTGCTATGTTACAGTTTAAGAAGCAAATTCAAAATTTCCTATTCATTTCTGAATAGTATGTTCAATACATATTGTACAGATAACCATTTTAGTGCAGGTGAGTTTGATTTACATAAGGCCATTTATTTAATCAACTTGCTAGGAGCCTTACCATTTAATATTTGTCATCATAATTCCATTTTAATTTCTGGACATGAATAAATCTTACTGATAATGCACAACTGTTTCAGAATATAGGTACACTTCCAATTCACACTATAATTAGTGTAAAACCTCCAATTAGTTAAATTTCATTAGCAACCCAGCATTATAACACTTCTGATAATTTTTGGAACTTAGGTGGCTCATATTAAAATAGCAATAATTTTGGATAGGCAACAGTCCAAAAGGAGCTTTATAAATGTACAAGTGACAAATTAACATTGTCTGTACTCAGACAACAAATTTTAATTTTAAAGATGCCCGAGCCACAGATTTGTTTTCAGTAATTTGCTTAACAGCAGGAAATGGATCCAAGCTGCTTATGTCACAAAATTGCTGTTTTGAAACAATAAGCCACTAAAGTAGGAGCTGCACACTGCTGTAATTACTGTTTGGAGTTGGGTCTTATCGAGAATACATTTTGGACTATTCAAAATGTAACAAATGCTTTGTTTTCATGTACAATTTTTCAAACAACTCTTTAAAAAGTGATTTTTCATACCACTATATTTGACAAATGGCTTTTGTAGGAAGCGTCACAGGAGCTTTTACATCGCCCAAAAGGATAGCAGGGAATTGGGTTTAATGGTAATGCAATACTTCCTCATTACTAGAGTGAAGCGTACACCAAGGTTGTGTTCTCAGGATTCACAAGGAGGAGCTTTACACCACAGCCTTTCACCTGAAATGTCAGTGTGCTACCAGTAGAAATAGTGGTATAAAAAGTGATCTTTTCAAAGAGAAATTAACATTAGCAGAGGAATTTTCTTAATTCATCCACGAGATGTATACATCACTGGTAAGGTCATCATTGCCTATCCCTAAAATGTGGATTATAAATTGTATAGCTCTGCATTAAATACAACTCCGATTTCTTTAGCATCCCAGTAGCACAGCAGCACTAAGACTAATTCTAAAACTCAGACTACTGTTCTTTCCAGAAGTCAGATTTGACATCTGTTTAGCCTTTTGAAAGGATGGAAACACGGAGTGGATGGCAAATAAGCTACATTGCTCTGATCCAGTCTACAGTGGTTACAAATTGATCTTCAAGTATGATGCACAACTCTCAAAAGCATCTCAAAATATGGGGAAGAAAATCTTTTAATTGTTTTATCAGCTTCAACACAGGCATTCTGCCCTTTTTTCCTTAGAATTTGCCAGCAATTATACTGCCAATGTGGGCCACTATGAAATCAAAAATATTTTTGTCCTGTACTATGTTAACACATAGCTAAATGTTTCCATTATACACAATTCCAATGCCATGAGTTATAAATAAACTGATGTAACGTTTCTGGAGTTTATTCAAGCCTGTCATATTAAATTTGAAATCTTGTAGATAAGTTAGCCAAGAAACCCAAAAAAAATTTTTTTTAAATTCCTGCTTGTTAAATACACAGTATAGTGTTTCTACCACCCCATCTACCCTACTGCCCTGTATTTCCAGATTAGCCAGCCCAAGTTTCTTAATGTATTACAATTCAGGTTGAATTACAGTAAAAAATGGTTAAAAGTGTAACTACTTGGTACAGGAAAAAATGAAATTTTCCTTTTTTAAAAACAAGAGACTGATCTTTACCTACCCCAGTTGCCATGCTCCACCCTACTCACTTGTTGTGCAACATTCCTGACATTTATTATTCCTCAGCAAAAAACAGAAATTGTTGGAGAAACTCAGCAGGTCTGGCAACATGAGAAAAGAAAGGGGAGTTAATGTTTCAAGTTCGGTGATCCTGAAGTTTCTGCAGCAATTTCTGCTTTGGTTCAAATCTTAAAGCATCTGCAGTTCTTTGTTTTATTTTATTTGTTATTTCTTTGTTTCCTTTAATTGTGCTCACAAATTTTCTAGCCAGCATTACTTTGACAAGATTCATTTATTACCAAATCATTTGCAAACGGTAACACAATTAAGTTGATAAGTAGGAAGTATAGATTATTGCTTAGTCAGTTTTAACAGATGCTCAAGCAATTTAAGGTAGAATAGAAATGAATGGTATTTATAAAGAACACCTTCCAAATCCACCATCTCTACCATCCAGCAGGACAGGTGCAGTATTAGCATGGGAACACTTGCATGATCCTCTCCAGATTACACACTATCCTGACTTGGAAATGTAATGCTGTTACTTCACTGTCACATGGTCAAAATCCTGGAACTCCCTACTTAGCAACACTGAGAGAGTGTACCCTAAACCATACCTCAGTTAATTGGACAGCTGGTTTGTGACATAGAGTGATGCCAACAGCACAGGTTCAATTCCTGCACCATCAAAAATCACCAAAGATCCAGCTTCTCAACCTTGCCCCTCACCTGAGATGTGATGATCCTCAGAATAATCACACCAATCATCTCCCTCTAGTGAGAGCCAAAAGCTGCTGTCTCATTAGAGTGACTTTCATTTCATTTTAGCAATTCAAAAAGGTAGTTCACCACCACAATCAAGAGCAATAGAGATGGGCAATAGATGCTAGCTAACCAGTGATGCCCACATCCCAAGAAAGAATAAAAAAAAGCATAGTGGTTGCTACTGTATCAAAGGATTATTAAAATTCACTTCAGATTCTAACAATGCTTGTTAACTAGTAATTTCAGAGGGTTCTGCACATTGATGGATCCTGTAATGCTCTGACCAATATGTTAGCATCATGGGCAGATTGTATACTTAAAATTGTTTTAAGAATTCCAGAATTTTGTGCATCTACTTATTCAGTATTCATCCTCATTTCTTGTCATCTTTCTTAATATACAGTATTAGATTTCTAAACTTCATCCAAGTTTCAAATTGAGTTCATCCATAATATTCAGTATGGTTATCTATGGTAGCAAGAGAAAATATATGACCTCAAAAGGAACGTAGGAGGTGAATAGCTGAAGTAACAATACACATGTCTTAATCAGTTTCATGCTGAATTGTTAGGCACCGGATTTAAGGAGTCTTCAGTTTCTTTCTCTTTGGCTAACTCATCAAGACAGTCATTTGATTCTGGAATAGATTTAGGATAGGGTGCAAGAACTGCATGTGTTTGTCCAAATCCTTGGTAATGTCCCAGTGGAGAAGGTGGGAGGGATGGAGTATCAGAATTCAGGTCCTGGCTTGCTGAAGACAGAAGGCTTGTGTGTTCATTGTGCTCCTCTTCTACACCAATATTTGTTTTCCTTGGTCGACCCAAAACTGTCCTCCCTTAAATTTAAAAATTGAACATTATTCACTTTTAAATCATTTCTGCAAGTCACATCCAAAAAAAGTAACATCTTGATGAAGTGGCTGCCACTACATTTACACACCATATATCAGATTCAGTTGTCTGCATAGATTCTTTCATTGATTAACTTAAACCTGTGCTATATAGAAGAGCATTCTGCTTCATTAGATGCGTTCCTTCAGAAATCTTACCTACAAGCAAGAAATACTTGGGAAAGCAGGAAGGAGACAATCCCTGTCTTCTAGTCAAGTTGGGGCCTGACGCCAAATTTGAAAGACAAGGAGACAACTAAAGTCATCAGCACAGCTGGTGCAGTGTTTGAAGATTTCGTATTATAACATAATCCAGCATTCTCAAGTCATGGGACAAGATTTATTTTGCGCAGAGCAGATTTTGAACCAACAGCTAGCAACATGTCAGTTCCACACATATAATATTTATTCTTCCGTTAACATTATAACTGTCTTCTACAAAACTGGAAAACAGCGGAGATGATACCAACTCAATTTGCTGACTTTAGATTGGGGTTAAATTGGGGTTTGATAATGAAGTTTTACTTGCCATCAAACCTATTTACCCCCAAATATGAACTGTCCATTGGAAAACAACAATGCTAAAATGGTCACTTTCTTTGTTACCAGTTATAAACAATGTTTTTTGTGGCAGACAGGGTGGAAAGAAAATAATTCTTTTATAAGCAATTTGAGACAGACGACGCCACCTTGTGATTGTAAATGGTACAGCAGTAATAGAAACTGTTGGAATCGGATTTTTAAAAAAAAGTGCTAGGGAAACTGAAGATGTCTGGCAGCAGCAGTGAAGAGAGAAACAAAGGTAACATTTTGAGCCAGATAGGGTTCTTATTCAGAACCATCAATAACAGTATTTTACCTCAGGTATTATGAAACAAGGTTTTATTTAGAGCAAATCTATTTAACTGACTAACTTGATTGAATTTTTGGTGAAGTAAAATAAAGTTGTGGAGTGTAGTGCAATTGACTTCCAGAAAGTATTTGATCAATGTGTCACATGATAGACAAAATACAATATAGCAAGCTTAGTCCATGGGAAAAGCATGGAAAGGAACATCAGTGAACTGTTTTTTCTCACCCTTCAGGAAAGTATACAGTGAGGTTCCTCACCTCAGAATGCTCTCCAGGAATGAATACCATGACCACTTTTTAAATTTATGTTCATGATCTAGAATTGGATGTGCAGCACAATTTCAAAATCTGTACCTAACATAAAATTTAAGTGTTGCAAAGGAAAGTGATAGATTTTAGTAAATATACAGGATGGTGGAATTGACAGAACATGTTGCAGCTGAACTTTAAACATGTGAGAGATGATTCATTTTCGCTGGAGGAATGTGGAAAGGCAGTGCAAATGAAGGATACAATTCAAAAGGTGGGCAGAAACAGAGGAGCCTATGTGCACAAATCACTGAAGGTAGTGGTGCAAGTCTTGGTGGTCAAGTTTAGTTTTAATTTCTTTGACTTTTGTATTGCATCATTGTTTTAAGTAACAAAGTCAAGGAATGTTGTAGCTCCTGTAGTCATTGCACTGGACAGGCAATCCCTGGGTTGTGAATAGGCTCTGTTCTAGAGTCCATTCACAAGTCAGTGCACAATGCAAGACAATGTAAAGCAGCTGTTTGTAAGTACAGGAAATTACAACCAAGTTTGGGATCGCATTCATAAATACAAGAGTTTGTATGTTATACATTCGTAAATCATACCTCCTGCATGTACCTTTCCTTCATTAGTTATATATGCTTTTAATACAAAATCAAGTCATTGCTAAAAGGAGACAGAGTCACAGCTTGTAGTCTTGTGCTCATTAGGACTAGGAAGCAAGAAACTGGACATGAAAAAGGGACAGCAGTTTACACGGTATAAAAAGAGGGGGTGCTGTGTGGTTGGGCCATTGTTGGCATGGTGATGCAGCTGGAACAGTTAATTGTCAATCATCTCTCTCAGACCAAGCGGGTGGACTCTGATTGGACAGGCTGTTGCCATGGGAATGCAGAAATTGGCAGTTTATGATCACTTTCCTACTGCAAATGGTGCAATGCATGCACAAATTCTTTTTGCCTACATTAAACAGGATCTTGCCTATTAGTTTATGTTACTTCTAGCACAAGCAAATGCATCACACTTTGAGCCTAACTTAATAATAAACCAATCAAATTGATTTCGAATATAATTCTTGATGCAGTCTGGAATATTTAGTGAATGTTGTCCGGCAGAAGGATAAAGCCATACTTGAGATTAATCTTGTAGCATACGAAATTGTAGGAATCCCAACACATATTGCTGCTTGGCCTGCTGTGTTCATCCAGCCCTGCACCTTGTTATCTCACATATTGCATGTAGACTTTTGGTAGACAGTAATAGACTGGGGACCTAGTCATCTGCTTGTTGTGTAAGCATGATCCTGAGATATGGCCTATCAAAACTATTTTGCATAATTATGGCTACACTGATCACCAGCTGCAGTACAACCTGCAAGCTCATGAAAATATGTATAGCCCTAACCCTACTTTTGGCTCTGAACAGATAAATTTATTGCTACTAAATACAAGACTTGTTTTCTGCACCAACAGGAAGCTGCATCAGCCTAAAAGACATTATCTACCATACAAACATCTAACGTTATAGGAGTTTCAGTGCCAGTCCGATTCCAAGTCTGTATACTGATGACTAAACAACTGGTAGACCATATCAAACAACATGTCCTCTTGAATATACACAGCAGGCAGCATGCTGATCGTGCTCAACCAGCCTGTGCTTGCAAGCTATAGCTCATCATATCCAACATTAGATGTGATTCTGCTATTGGACAACATTTACTAAATAATCTTGTAATAGAGCAGAATAAACTGAAAATGTTAGCAAAGCATCTGGGATCTTGGGCTTTTGGATACAGGATTTGGGTGTAGAAGTGAGAAAGTAATGCTAACCTTTACAAAACATGGGTTAGGGCATAAGTGGAGTATTATATCCAATTTTGATATATTTTATGAAGAATGGGAGGGCCCTTGTTTGAACGCAGAACAGGCTTACCAACGTAGTTTCAAGAATAGAGGATTTTAGCTTCTTTTTGATTGGCAAAGCTGGGGTCATTCTTGTTGATGCAAAGGAGATTGAGGGGATATTTGATGGAAGTGTACAAGATTGATAGCTTGGATCAAGTGGATAAGGAAAAATGTACCATGGGCTATTGGGAACAAGGGGACTAAGATACAAAGGTTCTGGACAAGATATGCAGGAAATGTGAGGAAAAGCTTCATTTACTCAGCATGTGATAATGATCTGGAACTTGCTGCTCGTAAGGGTCAAAGGAACAGAGGCAAGATTACAAAAAGGAAATAAATTTATAGCTATAGGGATAGAGCAGAGAATTGAGATTAACTGGATTCATCCACAGTAAACTGGCATTGACTCAATGGGCTAAATATTCTCCTGTGTTGCAAATGAATATAATTCCAGTTGATATTTCATAAAAGACAGCTCAGACTCTAAAGATGATGTGAAAATATTGGTTATGAATAGATGTTTAGGTGAAATAAAAACGATTTCACTTAAACGTGACTTCCTTACCAACATTCCGTACTTGCTCCGATATGTCTGCTCTGATGTCAGAGATATCCCACATGGCAAAAAAAGAATCCAAGCAGGAGCCTTCTTCAGCTTCCTGGACGTATGGCTTGTAGGAAAAACTATAATGATGACCAATTGCAGCAAAAAACATTTCAATACAAATCACAAAATCCTGGGGGAAAAAATACAAAGTATTTGATGAAACAACTGTGTTTGGTTACACAAATCTTAATTCTAGAGAGTCTTGATACTTAGAGCATAAAAAGAACAGAAACAAGAAAGGGTCGCATATTCTCAAGTTCAGCTTTGGCTTGTTGAAACTTCAAAAGTTCTCCATCGTCATCATGAATATACTCAGGAGACTGAACATCCAATAGTCTTTTAGGGTAGTGAATTCTTAAGATTCACGATCCTCAAAGTGAAGAAATTTCTCCACATGATCCAAAGTGGCCAAAATCCCTTAACTAGAGACAATGACCCTCTTTCTAAATTCTACAGCCAGGGCAAAGAGTCTTTCAGCATCTAACCTATTAAATCCTCTCAGAAACCTCAATGTTTTAGCTCATTCTTCTAAACTTCAAACTGCATAATCTTTCCTGCAAGGCAATGCTCCTTTTTTTGTTCAGAATCAATCCAGTGAACATTCTTCACCTCTCACTCTAAACCAAGTATTTCCTTTCTTGGTAGTGGAAAGCAAAACCCCAGTTTCTCATTTAAAAAACAAAATCCATTGTCTCCTCCAAAATTATATTCCATCTGCCAATTTCATCTAAATTCCTTTACAGACACTATCTATGTCACAGCATATGTTTCCACCTAACTTTGTATTGTCAGCATAATCACTTTACACTCAATTTTGTTATTTGCTTTGAGAATATAAGCTTTAAATAGCTGATGCCCCAGTGCTGATCTTTGCAGCATCCAAATGGTAACAACACATTAATATTGAGGATGTGAAATTCCTTGAGGGTGCAGAAATTTACTAAACTGTTCATGGGAACAGGATATTAGACTCAAAGCATGGAAACAGACCCTTCCGTCCAACCAATCTATGCTGATCATAATCCCAAAGTAAACTAGTCCCACTTGCCTGCGCTTGACCCAAATCCTTCCAAACATTTCTTATTAATGTACTTATCTAAATGTCTTTTAAACGTTGAAACTGTACCTGCATTCACGTTTCCTCTGGAAGTTCATTCCAAATGTGGAATGAACTTCCAGAGGAATGCCCCTCATGTCTTTTTTTTTTTTTAAATCTTTCTCTTCTCATCTTAAAAATATGCCCCTAGTCTTGAAATACCCCAGCCTAAGGAAAAGACACCTATCATTTACCTTATCTATAACCCTCATGATTTTATAAGCCTCTGTAGAGGTCACCTTCTATTCTCCAGTGAAAAGAAGTCTTCGTGTGTCCAACCTCTCCTCATAGCTCAAACCCTCCATTCCTGACAACATCCTTGTAAATCTTTTCTGAACCGTCTCTAGCTTAATATCCTTCCTATAACAGGGTAACCAGAACTGGATGCAGTACTCCAGAAGAGGCCTCACCAACACCCTGTACAACCTCAATGTAATGCCCCAACTCCTATACTCCAAGGTTTGAGCAATGAAGGCAAGCGTGCTAAACGCCTTCTTAACCACCCTATCTATATATGAGATGCAAACTTCAAAAGAATTATGTACCTGAACCTCTAGGTCCCTCTGTTCTACAAAACTACCCCTTGTTTGTTTTACCAAAATGCCTTGCATTTATACAAATTAAACTTCAACTGCCACTCTTCAGCCCATTAACCCAATTGATAAAGATCTATTTGTAACCTTAGATAACCACTTTCACTGTGCACTATATCACCAATCTTGGCATCAAATTTACTCACAATTTCTCCTATCTTCTCATTTAAATCATGTATATAAATGACAAAAGTCAACCCAGCTCTCATCCCTGTGAAATACCACTGGTCGCAGGCCTCCATCCAATAAACAACCCTCCACCATCACTGTCTCCTGCTATTAAGCCAATTTTGTATCCAATTGCCAAGCTCTCCGTGAATCTCATGTCACCTAATGGCACATCAGATTACATTATAAATGATATTACCATTTAGTTACAAGGTCATACGTCAGAGAAGCTAAGGTTGTTCTCCTTGGAGTAAAAGGAGATTGCAAGAGATTTGATAGAGGTGCACAAAACTATGCCAAGTTTAGATATGGTAAAAGAAAAGCTGTTTCAATTAATTGATAGTACAAGGACAAGGAAAACAAATTTAAGTTTTTTGGGCAAGAAATGCAAGGGGATGCGAGCAAGAATTTTCTTTTAAAAACGGGCATAAGTGGTAATAATCTGGAACAAGCTGCCTATGTGAAGAGGAGTTACTGAATGATTTCAAAACACTGGGCATTTAAAGGAAACAATCTTTCGGGCCTAAAGAGATAAAGTGGGGGACTGGAACTGGCTGCATTGCTGTACAGAGAAAAGAGAAAATTTATGGACTGAATAGTCTCCTTCTATACCATTATGTTTTTAGGAGTCTTTTGATGACTCTTATAAGCCGCTTAACACTACTGTTTCCTGACCATCAACTAACTATTTCTCCAAATTTTTTGCAACAAGTTTTTATTGTGGTATCTAATCAAATGCTTCGTGAACACACAAATAATACAATATTCATTTGTTTTTTTTTTAATCACTGTGCTAGTTACATCCTCAAAGAGCTCTAACATTTGAAATAATTGTTTTCAGTGAATCATTTAACTGTATTAATTATATTCACTAGCTGTGTGTAATTAGAAGCATATGCTGATAGGGTTAGAGGAAAATGATGGGAAGTGGTAAATGCTAGCAAACACAAGTACGGCTGAATGGCCTTTTTAGTCTACTGTAGATTCTGTTTACATCCTCTCTAGGACTGACCACCTTATAATGCAAATAATTTTGTGCCTTCCCTCAAAGAATTGACATAAATCACAATGATAGTCTTCAGTGAAATCTGTTGATAGCTAAGGTATACCTGTCAAAGTTCCTGGGATATTCTAGGGATTCCATTTTCACTACCACAATTAACAAGAGGAGGGCTTGCCCTCTTTCAAATGGAACAAAATCCTAGCAGAAATCAGTTCCATTCCATTTTCTAATCCCTGTTGTGTAATTCATAAAAGGAGCACCTGGAATTTTAGATCAGTGTATTTTATACACTAATATACCAATTCATCCTCAATCTCAAGTAGCACTGCTACTTATCACTTTGTCAATTCCACAATTTCCCCTTTTATCTTTGCTCCTTATTAAGGAAGTACTTACCACATGGGTGGCACAGTGGTTAGCACTCCTCCCAAAGACCCAGGTTTAATGCCATCCTTGGGTGACTGTGTGCAGTTTGCACATTCTCCCCGTGTCTGCGCGGGTTTCCACCAGTTGATCTGGTTTCCTTCCACAGTCCAAAGATGTGCAGGTTAGGTGGATTAGTCATGGTGAATGTGCGGTTACATGGATAGGGTGTGCGTGCGCGTATACGTGTGTGTACATGTAAACGTGTGCGTGTACGCATGCACATGTATACATGTGTGTGCATGCGCATATGCGCCCTTTGGAGTGACTGTGCAGATTCAATAGGTTGAATGGCCCCTTTTGTACTGTAGGAATTCTACAATTCTATGATTCAATTAAAATTTAAAATTGAAATAAATTTCATCTAACAAATTTAAAATAAAATTAAAATAAAATTCAATTAAAATTCAATTAAACTAAAATTTCCCAATGAAGTCATCTTCAAATCTCTCAAACCCACATTTAGCTCATCATCTATTTAGCAGAATCTAACTAAATGAATTGAAAAATCAACAGTTAATTTTACCCTCCTCATGTGTGCTATGCCAGTATTCAACAGCTTTACTAGGTCAGACGTATTTTTCACAAAAGTTACTTTGCTACCCCCAGGACGTCAATTATTGAATATACTCTTGCAATTTCCTACCCATCTGATGCCAGGTTAACTAATCTAAAAAGTTATTTCTGTCCTTTTTGTTTTTAATACATTCAAATCCCCCAGCCTGATCTGTAAATGTAACCAGCTCTGGAAGATTGTAATGAATGTGGAGTGTGTGTCTGATCATTAAATGGTGGACCTTTTCTCCATTGCTCAAATAGACGAAATACTAGACATCTACCAAGACAGCAACGATGATTAGCAAATACTAAATATTAATTTCTAAGACAAAACCTCTGAAAACAATTTGAAGACCAGGAATAAACAGGTTCCAGATACGTTGGTTTAAACATGAAATTGTTAAAATTTACCTGCAGACCAGTGGCAACAGCTTCCACACTTTCCCAGTCCCATGTATGTTTCTCAGAAATTATACCAACTTTCACAAGTACAGCAATCAAAGCAGCTTGCCTATAATGAATTGAAAAAATACTTTTTCAAAACAATTTGCAATCAATTAATAAGCTAATTAACAAACTAGACTCAGATTCTGCACAAGGTATTCAGGAAGTTAATTTTTTTTTTGCAGGTTTCAGTTTGAGGATTATAATGTTCCTATTTGGCAAACCACAAAATAATTAAAATTTATTTCCAAATGTTTAAGACAGACATGTACAACTACTAAAACCAAAAAGAACTGTGGATGCTGTAAATCAGGAACAAAAACAAAAGTTGCTGGAAAAGCTCAGCAGGTCTGGCAGCATTTGTGAAGGAAAAAACAGAGTTAATGTTTCGGGTCCGGTGACCCTTCCTCAGAACTGATGGTGGCTGGGAAAACGTCAGTTTATATGCAGAAAATAGGGAGGTGGGTGGGGTAGGGAGTAAACAATAGGATATAGAGCCCAAAGAGACAGAACACTGGAACACTGCAGCAAGACAACGCAAGCTGGAGGAACAACACCTCATTTTCATCTTGGGGACCCTACAGCCCTCCGGACTCAAAACTGAGTTCAATAATTTTAGGGCCTAAACTCTCCCATGTCCCAGCCCCCAAACCCACACACCAGGCCTTGTTACCACATAGCCTGCCAGTACACACCCCCTGTTGTTAGTCACTAACAGTCCCCATTAACAACTATTTACCCTCCCAGCCTGATCGTTAGCAACTCCTTTGTCTGTCCAATTGTCTTTCTCTCTCTTTGGGCTCTATCCTATCGTTTACTCCATACCCCACCCATCTCCCTATTTTCTGCATATAAACTGATGTTTTCCCAGGCACCATCAGTTCTGAGGAAGGATCACCGGACCCGAAATGTTAACTCTGTTTTCTCCTTCACAGATGCTGCCAGACCTGCTGAGCTTTTCCAGCAACTTTGTTTTTATGTCCGACTATTAGCCAGGAGTATGAAACGAGAAATTAACTTCATAAAAAAAATAAACTTACCAGAAGGATACAAATACAACCAGTTTCACACAAAGAAACTTGCCCACTGGTTGGATTGGGTTCAATTCATTTCGCAGCACTTTATAAAACAGCACAAGGCAATACATGGCAAACTACAATGTAGAAGTAAATGCAAAAAGATAGAATAGATAAACAACTTTCAATTATAATGTGCCAATAATGAAGAAAAACAAGTTAACTCAATGGAGAAACAATTCTGAGTCCATAAAAAGTGTTCACATCTAAATAGATGCTTGTTCTTAGATTTTAGAAGCAATTCTTTTGTCATCTGATTCATTATTTGAACAATAATTTTGGTACAACAAAGGATGTTTTCTGAATATGTGAAAGACTGTAAGCTTCCTTCAAAATTTAAAATAAAACAGGTTTGAAAAAGATGATCAAATAAAAATGTTCTATACTTCATCAGCTTTATTATCAATACAATGTTCAAGTTAAAAAGTTGTTTTTGCCAACGAATAAATACAAGTACACATTATTTCATTGTTCAAGTCTAAGGAAGATGTAGATTTCCTGCAAACATAATTTGAAGTTATTCTTGACAACTGCGGTTATATAGGAAAATGTGAAGAGAGAATTCAGCTACATTTCATGGAATATACAAATGTTAAGTTTAAGACTAATACAGAAGATAGATCAACTGAAAATATTTGAATCAAATGCTATAAACTAAGAATGTAGGCCGTACATATTTAATATAGAGAGGTATATAATACAAGACTTACTATTTGTGAAAGGTTGTTAATTATGACCAAGTACGTCCAAGCATTTCTGAAGCTGAAATTCCCTTCATCATAAACTCCAACGAGTTCACAGATTCTGAGAGAAGGAAAAATTCCAGTTAAATCATCTGCTTATAAGTACTGTGTACTACTTTATAATATACATGTCAGCCTGCACAAGCTTGAATGTTTAAATTCTAAAAATATGGATCAAAGAATGTGTACGGTTGTTCCATGTGCTCTGCTGAATCCTTCTCTGGGTGCTGCCTTGAATTACCAAATTGTTTTCTTTATATTATGTGACACAACCAGAAAGGTCCAATTTTCAAACCGCATACAGTCTGTTCTGCTATAATGTGTATTCCGGCAGCGCAAATTGGCTATAAAGTGACTGGTGAATAGGGGAATGCTATTTCTAAAACAGTGCGCGGAGGAGTACTTGTTGACATCACATGATTGTTTCACGGGCTTTGTCCCGAGCATGTGCAATGTTAGCAATGAGTCTCCGCGCCGACATCACTGGGCTGTTTCACGAGCTTTATCCTGAACACGCGCAATGTTAGTGCCAAAAGAATTCCACGCCGGCATCATGTGATAATTTCGCAGACTTTGTCACAAAGCGCTCTGTGATTTTCATTTTTTTTTTAAGCAAGTTCTGCCATGTTATCCTCAATAATGCGAGGACAAAGTGGCAGTAATGTTAGCAAGAAGCATCCTGGTGGTAAAATTGTGGGTGGTGAACATAAAAAAAAGGCTATAACACTGGAAGAGAAGCTAGACGTTGTAAAGCATTTTGAATGTAAGTGAGAGAACATGTGATACAGTTCACATAACAGGAATAAAGGAGTCTACCTTACGCACCATTAGAGACAATGTAGAAAAGATTAAAGCAAGTTGTATTGCTGGAACAAGTCTAAGTGCTAGCATGTCTGCGAGGTCACAGACAAAGGAACTTGAGGAGATGGAGCGGTTTTGAAGTGTGTGGACAGAAGATCAAATGAAAAAGCGATCTGGGACCACCTTTCTCATCATAAAAGGGAAAGCTGTATCAATTTATGAAGATCTAACAAAAAACAACTGAAAATCCTGCAGATGTGCCTACTTTTAGTGCTAGCAGTGGCTGGTTTGCTGGTTTTAAGAACCGCACATTTGGATATTAGACCAACTGACTGCTCTGGCACAGGACTTGCTTTCAAAATGCTGAAGTTTATATGTGAATTAATACTTAATTACTTCATGCCATCAACTCCCAAATCTTGGCAGCCCTTGCCATGCTTATCAGATAAAAGCAAGTCAAAACAACAGTGCTCAGGAAGAACAATAGTGTATTATAAATCTCATCCCATCTGTATCCATTGCTGGTTACTCATGGATTACCATTCATAGACACTATAGCACCCCTTTCCCCCAAGACAAAGTGGAAATACCCTGAAGCTGTCTAGAAAGAATATTTAACCATGTAATAGAGGGATGGGAGAACTGAGAATTAAATTTCAAATAAAGTGGCAAGTGAGTATAAATTTACACAAGATTTTATTTCTGCCAGGCTAACTTGCAGTAACAAAAATCAGTGGCCCTCCTTCCAATTTAGAAATTGTGAGTAAGCCTGCATCATAAACAGAGTTAACAGACATCTGGTTGTTAAATGGCTCAGATCTGCCTCAGAGATGCTGACCAGAAGACTCACTGCTCTCAAGTCCAAGAAGCAACACCATCAGCAGCACATTAGTTGATGGTGTTTTTTTGGGGCGGGGGTGGCAAGTGTGCATGTGTAAAATTGCACCCACATTAAGTGGTCATTAATTAGCCATTCAGTACCTCAATTGGCCAATGCTGGGCAGCCTGCCAACCTGCTCCAGTCTACATTTCACTTACGGTGATCTTCAGATGATCAGATTAAAAAATATTTCTCTCAGTATCTTTCCAGTCACAGTCAAAAAACAACCTGTAATGATTTTTCTTTCTGGTCTATTACCTCTTGAAGTGTCCAGTGATCTGTGGTCCCTCTTACATCTGATCTACATTTTTCCCCTCAACAATATCATTCGAAAACAAATCAGGTTTCACATGTATGGTAGTGACCGGAGATCTACCCTACTATTATCTCTTAGTCTTTCTGCTGCTTGTTTCAAATGCTTGCTCTATCCACAAGCAGAAATTGAATACTGGGATGCTAAAAACCAGTCCTGCCACAAACTCTACATCCTTACACCAACTCCAATTTTTGCTGTAGCCACTGTCTGATGCATAACAAAACAGTTCAAAAAGATGATGTCCTATTTGATCTAGATCTGGACCTGACCTGTGAATGCCATATCCTCTCCCTCGGCAAGAGCACCAACTTCTGCCACAATAACATGACCATCTCTGTTCTGGCTCAGCTCACTGCATGCTTTATTGCTCATCCAGATCTTTTATCTTGAGACTTGACTATTGCCATGCTATCCTGGCTGGCCTCTATTTTGTACCTTTGTTGTACATACTATGTAACATCACAAACAGATACAGACCAGTTGGACCAACGTGTCCTTACCAGTGTTTATGCCTCATGCTACCTTCTTCCCACCCTTCATTTAACTATTATTATATGGTTCTATTCTTTTCGCACTCTTAATTCATCTATGTTAGTTACCATAATCACTTGTGATCGATCACACATTGCACATTTCATCTCTGAATAAAGATATTTCTCCAAAATTTACTAGCAAACATAAATATTTATGGCATCTTGATCACTGCAAGTCTAACGACTTCTGTGTTTAGACCCATCAAATCCTTCCATAAATTTTAAAGTCTTTAATCAGATCAACTCTTCAGTTCTGACAGTAATGGAACTTGAAACGTTAACTGCTTTTTTCCCCTCCAATACAGATTCTGCCATACTGCTGTCTTTCTCTAGCATACCGTTTCAGATTTTTAGCATCTGCAGTTCTCTGCTTATCAATGTTTCAGTTTTCTCTTTTGTAAAGAAAACTATGTTCATCTTTTCTTGTTATAAACACTACTTTGGCTTTAAATGGAATACTACGACACGTCCTTCCTAAAATGTGGTGCCCAGAATGGGAAGGCATTACAGAGGATGCAGACAGATTCACGAATATAGTTCCAGGGGTGAGGAGCTTCAGATACGGAGAAGGACTGGAGAAGTTAGGATTGTTCCCAGTGATGAAAGTATTGAGAACAAGTGCGCATAGATTTAAGACAAATAACAAATGTAGTGATGGTGACAGGAGGAAACTTCTTAGTGGGATAAATAGTTAGCATTTGAAATCCACTGCCTGAGTGTGGGATGCAGGCAGGGTCATTTGAGACTTCCAAAAAGAGGTGGCTCATCATCTGCAAAAGAAAGATTCTCAGGGCCACAGCGAAAAGGCAAGGAAGTGGTACTAGGTGAATTGCTCAAAGGCCAGCACAGACAACAGACCAAATGGATCCTTCTGCTTTAACCATTCCATGATTGTAAGGCAACTTCTCAGTTCTGGTATAAACTCCACAAATCTTTTACAAACCTTCTCCAGTTCTGATATATTGTTTTTCTACATGGAGACCAGAACGATTCAATTTTTGGAAAATCCTGGAACTCCTTCACAGCAGCGCGGGTGTCCCTACACCCCAAGAACTGCAGTAATTCAAGAAGGTAGCTTACCGCCACTTTTTCCAGGACAGTTAGAAATGGGCAATAAATAGTGTAGCTAGCAACTCAAAAACACCACGAAAAGTAATCCAGATGTAGTTTAAGAAATATTCTATACAAATTTAACATAATCTGCTTCTCAATTCTACCCTCTAGAAATAAACCCAATCAACTGTTTGTTTTTAAAATAAATAGCATCCTTCGTTATCTTGTCTTGTTTAGATGTTTTCCATACAGCACAGAAAATTCTCATTTCTCCAAACATACCTCTATGAAAATTAATTTCCTAGTTAATTATCCATACAGCAACAGCTTCATACATTTTGTCCCAGTCCACTTCTATTAACTGTAGATCCCAATTCGGTCTTAGCCACAAAATTGTTTTCCTAACTTGAATTTATACAAACCCTTTACCACAATTTTCTAATTTGCATCAATTCCTGTTTGCTCATCTCTGCTACGTATATTCGCCTGTGCTACAATGGCTCCTAATTCACCAACAAAAAAAAAATGACTCTTACAATCTCTCTACCCTAATAAATCCCTCGAAATCTCTGTACTCCTCCTATTCTGACCTATCATGCTTCCCCAGTGTTCATAAGACCATAAGATATAGGTGAAGAATTAAGCAATTTGGCTCAGAGTTTGTTCTGCCATTCAGAGTCAGAAGTCACACGACACCAGGTTATAGTCCAACAGGTTTATTTGAACTCACAACTTTTCAGAGCACTGCTCCTTCATCAGGTGAAGTGAAGGGATTCACACAAGCACAGAATTTATAGACAGAGAGATCAAACGATTGTACAAATGGTGTGAGTGGAGTGTTGACAGGTTGAATTACAAGTCCCTGGGATATAAAAACAGAAGTTGCTGGAAAAGCTCAGCGGGTCTAGCAGCATCTGTGAAAAAAAAAAAATCAGAGTTAACATTTTGGATCCGGTGGCCCTTCCTTAGAAATGATGGTAGCTAGGAAAATATTGGTTTATATGTAGAAGATAGTGTGGGAAGAGGGGGTAAGGAGTAAACGATAGGAGGGGATAGAGCCCAAAGAGAGAGAAGAACAATTGGACAGACAATTGATAGCAATCTGGCTAGGAAGATGAATAGCTATTAATAGAGGTGGTTAGTGGCTAACAATAGGTAGTGTGTAATGGCAGGCTATGTGATAACAAGGCCTGGTGTGTGGGGTAGGGGGCTAGGACATGGGAGAGTTCAGGCCCTAAAATTATTGAACATGACAGGAAGTCCAGAGGGCTGCTGGGTCCCCAAGCAGAAAATGAGTTGTTCTTCCAGCTTGTGCTGAGCTTCAATGAAACACTGCAGCGAGCCTGAGACAGAGATATCGGCCAGGGAACAGGGTGATGTGTTAAAGTGGCAGGCAACAGGAAGCTCGGTCTTTTTTGCGGCATAATGTGGGTGTTTTGCGAAGTGGTCAGCCAGTCTACATTTCATTTCCCCAATGTAGAGGAGACACATTGTGAGGAACTGATGCAGTAGACTAGATTGTGGGAAGTACAGGTGAAGTGTTGCTTCACCTGGAAGGTATGTTTGGGCCCTTGGATACTGGGGAGGGAGGAGGTAAGTGGGCAGGTGTTGCACCTTCACCGGTTACAAGGGAAGGTGCCGTGGGGCTGAGGAAGGGCAGTGTTGGGAGTGAAGGAAAAGTGGACCAGGGTGTCCTGAGGGAACGGTCCCTTCGCAAAGCGGACAAGGGAGGGAAGGGGAATGTGTCTCTGGTAGTGGCATCTCACTGGAAGCGGCAGAAATGGCAGCTAATGATTTTCTGGATATAGACGCTGGTGGGATAGTGGGTAAGGACAAGGGGAATCCTATCGCTGTTGTGGGAGGAAAGAGAAGGGATGAGAGCAGAAGTGCGAGAGATGGGTTGGACCCAGTTGAGGGCCTTGTCGACAACCGTACTGGGGAATACTCTGCTGAGGAAGAAGGTGGACATTTCAGAGGCTCCCTTGTTGAAGTTGGCCTCACTGGAACATATGCAATGGGGACAAAGGCTCTGAGAGAATGGAATGGAGTCTTAACATGAAGCAGGGTGCGAGGATGTATAGTCCAGGTAGCTGTGTGAAATCGGTGGGTTTATGGTGGATATTAGTGGCCAGTCTGCCCCAGAAATGGAAACAGAGATGTCGAGGAAGGCAAGGGAGGAGTCAGAAATAGACCAGGTGAAAGTGAGGGCAGAGTTGAAATTGGAAATGAAATCAATGAACTGACTGTGAGAGTAACACTTCTGGTCACCTGCAAAGACTTGTTATTCAGCCTGTCAATGCTCCACTCACACCATCTGTACTATTGTTTGATCTCTCTGCCTATAAATTCTGTGCTTCCCTTCACTTCACCTGACGAAGAAGCAGCACTCCAAAAACTTGAGACTTCAAATAAACCTGTTGGACTATAACTTGGTATCATGTGACTTCTGACCTTGTGCACCCCAGTCCAACACTAGCACCTCCACATCATTTGATCATGGCAAACATGTTTCTCAACCCCATTCTCTTACCTTCTTCCCATAACCTTTGTTCTATCTTCTTGGTCCTTGAAACACACCCACTCTACCCAGGCCACTCAGTATTCTGTAAGTTTCAAAACTGCTCACAATATTCCAAATGACCACAGCCTTATACAGCATCAGCAGTACATCCCTGCTGTCGTATTCTAGTCCCCTCAAAACGAATGCTAACATTGCATTTACCTTCCCACTGCTGAATGTACCATGTTAACCTTAAGAGTTCTAGTTTAGGATTCTCTTAAATCTCTGTGCTTCAGATTTCAAAAGTCTTTTCCCATTTAGTAAACAAACATAGTCTACACCTCTACTCTTCCTACCAAAGTGTGTAACCTCATACTTTCCCACATTGTATTCCTTCTACCGCTTCTCTGTACACGCTCCTAGCCTGTCTAAATCCTTCTACAACCTGCCTGCTTCCTCAACACTGCATGTTCCTCCACCTTTGTGTCATCTACAAACAGAGCAACGATGTCTTCAGTTCCTTCATCCAGATTGTTCATGTACAACATGAATAGTTGTGGTACCAACACTGACCCTTGCAGAACTCCTCTAAATCACCAGTTGCCATCCTGAAAAAGATCCTTTTATCCCTTCACTCTGCCTTCTGCCAGTCAGCCAATCCTCTCACCATGCCAGTACCTTGCCTGTACCACTATGGGCTCTTATTTAGCAGCCTCCTGTGCAGCATTTTGTCAAAGGTCTTTGAAAATCCAAACAAATCATGTCCACCTGCTCTATGTCTAACTTGCTCTTTATGTTCTCAAAGAATTATAAGAGATTTGTCAGGTATGACCTCCCATTGACAAAGCCATGCTGACTCAGCCTAGTTTTACGATGCACAGCAATCAGTAAATCAGGGCAGGAATAGTAGCAGGCCATTTGGCCTCTACTGTTTGTAAGATCACAACTCCACTTTCCCATATGGACCCCCTAATCTAAGGCCACCTTGTTTCCCAAATATCTAACTCAGTGTTGAGTAAATTTAAAGACCAAACCTCCACTGTTTTCTGGGGAAAAGAATTCCACGGTCTGATGACAGAAAAACAAATTTTCATCTTTCTTAAAAAGGGAGAGACCTCTTACTTTTAGACATATTTTCCCTAGTTTAATGTCACGAGGAAACATTCTTCAGCTATCCACCCAATCCTCAAGATCAAGATCAAGATCTTGTACATTTCAATAAAATTTGAACTCCTTCTAAACTTAAGTGCATAAGGCCTAACCTTTACAACCTTAAATTCATAAGATAAGCCTTCATCCCTGGAGCGAGTCGAGTTAACCTTCTCCAAACATCTTCTCAAGCAATAACAATTCTTTTCAATTAAAAAGGGGATCAAAACTGTATGCAATACTTCCAATCCATGGACAGAAGATGAGGCATTAAAAAGAAATACAATGATGTGAGATCTGGAATGCATGGCCTCAAAGGACAATGGAAACAATTTCAATCATAACTTCTAAAAGGAATTAGATATACACTTGAACAAGCAAAAAGCTTTTTTGACAAGCACAATTAGCTGAATTTCTTCTGCTGTGGCTTGTGTTTCAAGATAAAAAGGGATTGAGAGATATGATGTATCCTGTAATCCAAGATTGCAGAGAAGACAATGAACTAAGATTTATGTGGCTCTGAAAGTAAATTAAACCTTCAGGAAAATTTACAAGAAAACAGGAGGAATAATTAATCTCTCAAGAATATGAAAATGAAAGTGAAAACAATGCTCCATGAATTAGTGCGGTGTTTAGCTGGAGTTGTGCAGCAGACCAAAAAAGGTAGAAAGGATGGGACAGTTGTACAAGGAAAAAGAAATGATGCTCAGCCAAGTGGGCAACCACCTGCATTAGTTATCTCCAATAAAAAGACAATACTCTGAGTAATCAAATGCAGCATATTAGAGATTGTAGGAAATATTGATTGTTGCACAACAAATGCTGGAGCCCCTGAGAGAATATAGATAGATACATTTGGATTTACTACTCTAAGACAATACTACTTACAATGCAATTATGGTCGTAAATGGTCTAACAACAGTGTACTGCAAAACTCCAAGCTTGCACCTGAACAGCAACACCCTGCCAAAGAAAACACAAGCCTGAGGTGTGACATATGCTTGTAACAATATTTAGAAGGTTCTGAAACAGGAAGTAATAGCATTTAATAGGAAAACTTCAGTGAAACTACGTGAAACATGGTAACTTTAGCATTTTGAATAAAGCTGAAACCTGAAAACTGAATGTGTATTTGTCATCATTCGTAGACAATTCTACGTATAGCATGAGCCAATTAAAATACTGCAAAGATAGTTATTATGTAATCCACAAATGTCTTATTTCTTATTCACAAGAATAAAATTAAATTTGTATACAGAATTAATGGCAATACTTCAAAATCAAATACAGGATATTTCTCAATAATTCATTATTTATAGATATATGCTTAGATTGTCTTTAGGCCAAAATGACAATTGAGAACAATGAAAAATCTAAGAACAAGGTACATTAGTTTATGGGATAAAACAAAGAATTGTGAATGCTGCAAATCTGAAACAAAAACAGAAACTCGGTAGATCTGCTTTTTCTGCACAAATGCTACCAGAGTTAATGTTTCGAGTCCGATGACCCTTCGTCAGAACTGGAATCAGAGTTCTGAAGAACGGTCACCAGACTCTATGTGTTAATTCTGCTTTCTCTTCACAGATACTGCCAGATCTGCTGAGTGTTGCCAGCAATTTCAGTTTTTGTTTCAGACTGTAGGCTATTGACAAGGCATCAATTTCTGATCTGAATTGTTAATTCAGCTTCTTTTATCACAAATGCAACCTAGCCTATTAAGAGTTTCCCAAATTTTCTCTTAATTTCAGATTTCCAGGATTCAAAAGCACCTTGTTTTTAGATTAGGTAGTAAATTAACATCCTGTAAAACAGCTTAGACATCTACAGGAAAATTAGTTGCACTTAAGCAGTGCACAAACACTTGAACATGGTTACTTACTCTCCCATATGCCAAGACGGACAGCAGCAAAGAGGAGGCAGATGTTTCTGTTGATCTTTAGCTTCCAGCAGAATCACCAAATTTGGGTGCTGATACGTCAAATAGCTCAATAGGAAGATCATGAAGTTATAGATGACGTATGCTTCATAGCATTCTCGACATGTATCAACATATATTGCAATATGAGGATACTTCAAGGCTATCCACTGTTAAGCAAAGATGATTTCATGTGAAAGTAAGTAATTAAACATAGACATGCTACACAAACTTCAGATCAGCATCTGGATGTTAAACTGTTGCCTAATCCAGCATTCTGACCAGTATGTTTATTCAACAAATGCCACCCCAAACACCAGAACAAAGTAGTAAAAGTAAGAAGTGAGCCTATCCTAAATCAGACAGGGATCATGCAATATGTACCAATCATCTTCTTTGTGAATGCCTTTGATATATAGAATACTTACAGCACAAGAGGCCATGCGACTGAATCGGCAGTGGCCAAAACAATTTTCCAGGATAATCCCAATTTTCAACTCTTGATACATAACCCTGTGGGTTACAGCACTCAAATGCCCAATTATGCTACATTGGAATATAGCTGCACTAAGTTGAAGGAACATTACATTCTTGGAGGCCTGCTTCGCTGAAGAAAGTTAAAGATAGAATTACAAGAAACCAGAATAGCTCAATCAAAAGTTAGAGAATCAAAAACAATGGTCACATAGCAGATGTTCTAAGACATGGCAGAGGTTGATAATGAAGATAAAGTAAAAAGCTCAGCTCTGGGTTCAGTAGGGCATCAAGTTACTTTACAGTCTGGTTCAACCAAATATTGTCACCAAAAAAAAATGAACTAGTAGTCAGGACTTAGAATAAATTATAGGGGCCAGACACAATGGCTTTAGTTATTTTAATTTGTAACCAGGAGAACACGCAGCTCAACTAAAATCAGACACATAAACCAACATCAGTTAAGTGTGGGTGAATATATGGTGTCCAAAACTCAATAGGTTAAGTTTGCAAGCAACAAGGGTATTGCCACTGAACTGGAGAATAAAAGTGTTGCAGGAAGATAATGTGATGAACTACTTCTCTGCAACCTTTACAGGAGAGACACTGCACCTTGATCATTAATGCCTTGATATGGGCCAAAACATTGATAGAAAGAATTAAACATGAATAACATGATAGATAGATTCTGGGGGTCACATGATTAAGAACTGAGGGGAAAGGGAGGTTGGAGATGAAGCTTAGTTTACTAGGAGATAGTTGATAATGAGGTTTCAAAGTGGTGATAAAGATAGTTTTTAAATGGAAGGACACAAGTGTCAACAATAGCGAATCATTTACAAAGTTAGCCACAACGTCAAGTAGGAGAGGAAACAGCCAACATCAGTTTAATGAAAACAGACAGTTAAACAAATAAATCAGGAGCCGAATTTTGTTAACAAGAGACTCTCAGAAGGTATGAAGGAGATAGGAGAGAGACTAGAAAAAGGTATCTTTACAGGGCTAAGACTTTGGGGCGAACTTTGCAAAACACTTGGCTTTGGTGGCAAAAGGAACACGAGAATGCTGAAGTCAGCTGAACAGGTACTTTGTCATTGCTTCAAAATTGTCTATGGTCTCCTTACATCTGCTGGTGGGGGTGTTCAAGATAGCAGTTACAAATAATGAAAATAAGGCACAGGTTATCTTTGTTCCAGAGATCTTTCAGAGAACTGAGTGGTTTTGACAAAGGACTGTGTCTAGCTAAATCTGTGGATGAAACAATGCATCAGTTGGCTGCTTGATACATTCACATGTACACCCCTTAAACATGGAGTGAAGAAGGGAGCCATATCAGGTAAAGTGGGAAGAAGGCAGCACGGTAGGTCAGTGGTTAGCACTGTTGCCTCACAGCACCAGGGACCTGGGTTTGATTCCATCCTCAGGCGACTGGTGTGTGGCGTTTACACGTTGTCTGTGTGGGTTTCCTCCCACAGTCCAAAGATGTGCAGGTTAGGTTGACTTTCCATGCTAAATTGCCTGTAGTGTCCAGGGATGGGCAGGCTAGGTGGATTAGCCATGGGAATTATGTGGATGGGGGGGGGGGGGGGGATGCCTTTCAGAGGGTTGGTGTGGACTCAATGGGCCAAATGCTTGCTTCCACAGTGTAGGGATTCTAAGTTCTAATAAATTAGGGCAAGGACATGTAGCTGAAAGGAAGAGAACATAGAATAGATAGTTAACAGTTTGGAAGATGTGCTGCTGCCTCAGCTTGTAGCTACTCCTACCAGATCTCCTGCCATGCTGGTCAGTCTTGCGTCATCCTCATTCATGCTGTGTAATTTGTTTGCAACTGCTCTATAACATCTATCATGCAATTACACCTAGGTTGATCATCTTTCAGATGCCTTCCACTTTACCTTCCAGAACAGATTGTCGTAGTTTTTCAGTTTTTCTAATCAAGTGGTTAAAATACTGATTTTCTTTTCTGGGTGTCACTTTAAGAGTTCCTTTTGCTCTTGCAATTTCAAACAGTTCTTCATTAGTCTTATGGTCTATATTTTTAATTTTAAACATAAATTTTAACATCCATACTTCAAGGACATTTATTTTCTTCCACAGATCTTTGGAGTCCAGGCTTCTGGCAATTACAGCCACGTAGACAGAAAGCAGTACAAATTATTTTTCACCCTGGCTTTCTTGTTTTTAATAAAGCATTTATTTTCACAAAATTATTTCCACCCAATTCTATCCTTCTGACTGTGGCATTGCATCTGGCATCTACTGTTATCATAACACTAGTGAATACCAATATCTTCATCTTTCTGCTGTTCATACTCAACCCATATTTTAAGATTCTAGATTTTATTCAATTATGATACTTTATGCAGCTTCTTTAGATTCTGGAAGAAAAGCCATATATTCAGCATACCACAAGTCTGTTATGTTCTTGCCTCCAATTTTCCCCCAGGAAAACTTTGGTTCTCTTAATACTTGTCATACATACAGTTAAAGAAGTTTCATGACAATACACAGCTGTGTCTTCACTTGAAAAAGTATTATTTTAAAAGAAACCATCACGTCACTCTTTTCTGCAGCACTTAGGAATCAACAAACATTTGCAACTTCAGATGAAGCTTTTGAAGTGGTAACAGGATGTGATAGGATACAATGAAACCACCGTAGTTCCTCTGGTAACACAATTCAGAACAAGTGGGTAAAATGATAAGTTTAGAGCCAAGATTTTTCAGATTAAAACCAACAAGTATTTTTAATCACTAGAAAATGGAGTTAACATGCAACATACCTCCCAAACAGATGTGAATGTTAGGTCAATTGGGATTGGCAGATTTTCTGGGTACGGATATTAAGGGATATGAAGCAGAGATACAAAGCAGCTATAATCTAACTGAATGACTGAACAGTTAGTGTGTACCATAATACTATAGATATGAAATATTACGTGACCCATAAATTGACCTCAAAATTTGTAGTGAACTGTTAAGATTCATGGAACAGAAGTGTGCGCGCTCAGGATGCCATTCAAGAATTTGATATGACCTTTAATTATATTCCATGTAGTTATGAAAATAGAAATGCTTTATAAGGATGACCAGACATAACTTCCAAAAAAGGGAAATAAACAGTATGAGTCACAGGTTAGCTTTAATTTCCAGTTGATCCAAATAACAGTTATGCCCAAGGACACCAGCTGCAACAAATATTACTTTATTTTTGCTAGTTTTGTATTTTATTGATCCTTTGTGACACATCCATATCCACTTTCAAGGTTATTGGCTACACTCTGATCACATTGTTTTCTAATCAGGTTGTTTGTTTTAATTGTCTTATGAATTTAATGTCACACATTGACACCTATTGTTGATGAAAACTAGAGAGTGTTACTGAATCATCGCAAATCAAATATTACTTCAGCTCACCCGATGATGTTATCTCAGTTACATCTATGAAATACATTGTACCATAAAATGTTAGATGTGTACATCAAGTCAACTTCAAACTTAACTGTTAATGTTTTGAAAAAATGCTTGTATGTATGCTGCAGCATTAAAAAGGAGCTATACTTAATTCCCCAAATGGGGAATTATAAATTGTAGCTGTTCTATTTTGCCCAAAAAACTTCCACAAATTTTTAATTCAAGGATCTATCTACATAACCTGTAATGAGACGATTTGGCTTTAGTTATACATTAAAATGCAGTTTACTCTGGCTCGATCATTTGTAATAACAACCCTCAAGATCTTGGGTTGAAATCAGTCGAAAAATCAGAGTTTACATTAAAGAAAGACTTGAATTTATTATCAAGACCATCTTTTCATTATTGGTTTTTAAAAACTGCGGACAGAAATGGGAAAGAACTGTATTAAACTAAGAATTTACAAAAACGGTTGGCTGCTTTGAAAGCAAAAAAACTTGATAACGTTGCGAACCCTGTTTGTTTGGCTGGTTCACTATGAGTGAAACTGATTGATAATTGGTTCCGAGTCCACAAACCAATGACAAAAGGTCCTCTGCATGCCAACAACAGGATTGGTTGTCAGGTAGCTGAACACTGGGCTGTGTGCAAAGAAAAGCTTTAGAAAAGAAACTAACAGACCTACAGCAGCCAATAACACTCTTGGTTCTCATCGTAAGCCACTTTAAAACTGAAGAAAACTAGCTTATCTTTTGTTCAGTAGATGGTGCAAGTTGTAACTTTGAACTGGATATGTCAGAGACTTTTTTTAAATAAGTGAAACAGGCACCTCATGCCTCCTGCAAACCAATGAAAACATTTGGAATTAAGAAAGATCAAGGATAAACCTTTAGATAAGCAAAAGTCAACCCATAGGTTTTGGGAACAAAGACTACAGAACTTGTTTTCCCTCTGCCCATGTGGGTTTCTCCTCTCTGTTCCCAATTATAATGCTTATCTGCACGTGTAGAAGGGGAAGTTTTGGAGTGGAGTTTTAATTTGAATAGTTGTTTACATGTAGCTAGAATCTAATGAGATTTCTTGCTGAGTTCATACGTCTGTGCACAAGTCCAGCTGGTCCATGTTTTCTACCAATCCTCGTCTGAAAAGAAAAGTAGTTTGGGGATTTTGCATATTTCTTCAGTAGTCAGCTAATTGTCTGGTACATGAATAGTAATTTAATTCAGTGCTTCATAACAATACAAATTATTCATAACTATAAAATCAACTTACACTGTCTAAACTGTAAATGGGTACCATCCATAGGATCCTGTAGTCAGAAAATTGACAGTAAATTACGATTTCTAAATGGTTGACATTTACAGATTTTTCTACGTGAAAAACAGATTAATCATAAAAGCACAGATACAATGAATACCTTATTATTGGTTTCTGTAATTCTGGCTGAGTATAATGCACTAGATGCTGCAAGATACCCCAAAGTGATATTGGGATTGTCATAAACACAAAAATTCCAGCAGTGAACCATGCTTTATTGTGAGTTCCCACCTGGATTAAAAAAAAAGAAACAAAACATTAATGGAAACAAAATATTATGGTTGCATAAAGTTGCAGTTTTGTTCCCTGCAACTAAACCACAACAAAATCTGATTTGGTCAAATGGTCTGAAAGATAGATATTTATTTTTAAGACTAACAATGACCACATCAGTGAGAGGATCTTTCCTAGCATCATCTAACTATATTTCTGTTGCTGGCAGTTGGTTACGTCAGGCAAAATGCTACGTTAAGTGGGCATATTCCTCTTGAATTAATAACTGCTAAATCATTGACAATTTGAACTGATGTCCGCACACTTTGGCAACTTTTTCTATTACACATTCTTACTCCCAATTTGATTAATTGGATTGAGTTTATTGATGATGTAACATAGATGGTAGGCAAGAGTTGAGCACTTTATGTGATCTCTGAACTTCTAAGAGGTTTGAGAAGTGCTACAATAACAGGGAGAGTGGAGGCATGCAGATAAAACTGACTGAGTCACAAAAAACAAAGGGTAGCAATGAATGATTCTTTCTTGAATTGGAGGGATGTGCACTGTGAGGTTCTCCAAGAGTCTGTGTTTGGACCAATGTTGTTCCTGACTTGGGTTGTAGAAGGCACAAATTCAAAACAAGAGTTAATATTGAGTCTGGTACAACTGACTGAACTGACTACATCTGAAGAAAAGTCATACTGGACTCAACGTTAACACTGTTTCTCACTTCACATGCTGCCACACCTGCCGGGTTTCTCCAGCTTTCTTGGTTTGTTTCAGACTTCCAACAGCCACAGTATTGTATGTTTATTTGAGGCATTCAGATGAAATTCAATGAACAGAAGTGCAAATTGATGCATTGTGGTTGAAGTAACAAGCAGCGGCAATACAAAGGACACAATTCTAAAGGGGAGTAGGAACAAAGATTTCAGGGATATGTATACACAAATTGCTGGAAGATAGCATGGCATGCCCAGAAAGCAGTTAAAATGTCAAAGAACTCGAGGAATTACACATTAGTGGCATAGAATACAAGAACAAGCCAGTTAGGAAGATTCTTCATAAAAGACAGACTTGACCTCAATTGGAATGGTGCATTCAATTTTGGCCACTGCACTTTAGGAAGGATGCAAAAATTTTAGAGTGCAGGAAAGACTTTGAGAATTGTTACACAGCTGAGGAACTTCAGTTATGTTGATACATTGGAGATGATGGAGTTATAAACTAGGATGAAGAGGAGATTCAACATAGATGTGAAAAATAATGATAGGTTTAGATAGTTAAAAGGGAAACCGTTCCATCAGCAGGAGGTTCAAGAATCAAAGGGCAGAGATTTGATTTGAACGGTTCTTTTGCCAAAGGTGACGTGAAGAAAAACCTTTCTTCCCCAGAGTTACAATGCACTGCTTGAAAGGGTGATGGATGCAGCTTATGGCTTTCAAAATACAATTTAAGTGAAAGCATTTGAAAGGGCATGGGAGTGACATTAGATAATTACACCACACCCAATAAGAATGCTGGGAGACTGAACTTCGTTACTTCTGTGTTGTAACTATTCTATAATTCTCAGTCACCATTATTTAAATAATGGAACTTTCCTAAATTAGTCTTGCAGGGGAAAAAGTATTTCCAGACTGCCTTCTTGCCTGTTCCAACTGTGCATCATGTAGAGTGTCCCCTCCTTCCATGTTGAAATCCAAATATACACTCTTCTCCAATTTCCCCATCTCCTAATTCAAGGAAAAAGTATTTGCCCCTTTCTAATCCTCAGTGTTTACATCTCGTTTCCATCAAACTCAAATCCTGAAGACAGAACATGATTCTTCCTGCTCGTTACACTTTTCTATTACCACTGAATGCATATTTTTTTCATATTTCTTGCCCTTGCCCAAGTGCCTGTGCTTTCCTTTCTGTCAACTTTCACCTCCCCCTCTCCTATCCTGATCCCCATCTCTCCAAGCCTTGCTTTCATAAAGAAGATATCTTCTTCCTAGATCTCTTTCCAGCCTACGATCTGCAGCTCAAAAGGTATCTAAAGCCTGTGATCACTCCCGGGTCTAGAGTTCAAGAGTCAGCTCCACAAAATATTGTCTTCTCCACTAACTTCTATCTGAAGGAATGGACAAAAAAAGTGTAATAGAAGAGAGAAAGGAAGTCTAGAAGTTGAAAGACACATAGGATAGCAGAGAAAAATACTCAGCTATGGAAGGTCTCCAATTTATCATAACCAATGTTCCAGAAAATCCTTTAAATCAAAAAGAAATTATTTTAAAAATTATTTAAGAAAACTATGATGTTCTTAAACAAGAACAGTACTTTTGGTTACGGGAGTTTCTACATGTACAATTTGAAATAACAAATGATACTCTCCAGCAAAAGCTTCCTACTTACATAATTCACCTTTCAAAAACAGAAGTACATCACACTGATGTTGAACAAGATTGCCATGTTACCTCAGATTTTCGCAGCTCCCAGACACAGAGAGGAACAGCAACCACAACACCCACAAGGTACAAGAATACCACCAAAGGCCGGATCCATCGTCTCCAGTTTCCAAAAGTGCATGGCATGATTCAAGGATACAAGTGTATTTCTCTCCTCAATGTACTTCAGTCGATCATATCCTACTAGATCCACATTCAGCAGGAACCTGTACTACACTTTCCCCATGTAAAAAAAAAAGTTGTTTCATTTTCTGGAAAATTGGCTTCACTTAATGGCAATTAAAGGATGCCCTCATCACACATCCTCTGAAAAACTTGGAATCTCATTACAATTAATGCATATCAAGGGGCACTCCATCTCCAGGGCACTCGTGTGATTAAAAAAACCTATTCCCTCAGGCACCCTGTCCCCTGCTCCCAGGACACTCTCATTGCAATGGGTACCCTACCCCCTGGGACCCCCACTGCAATGGGCACTCTGCCGCCTAGGCACCGTCACTGCAATGGGCACCCTGCTCCCGGGAATCCCTTACTGCAATGGGCACCCTGCTCCCGGGAATTCCTTACGGCAATGGGCAGGGTACTGATGCTGACGGCTGGAGTCAGGTCCCTGTGTGCCCGCTGCGCCCAGGCCTTTCACAATAAAAAAAGGCCAAACTTCGTGCAGATCACGTTTTGGACTTCATCCGCTCGATGCAAAATGACCCGTTGCCATGGCCAATGCCAGCCTACTTCTCCAATCACGAATCACCCGTGATTAATGGTCAGAGTAAACTCCACGGACGCTCGCTAAACCACCTCCATCATATAAACAGCTACTTGCTCCTTCCCTCAGAAACCCGTCCCTGCACCGCTTCTATTGGTACATAATCGTCACGTGAATGATCATTCCCTGCTATAATTGGTTGGGTTGCTGGTCAATCACTTGCCGTCGCCTACCGGAAGTAGTCGTCTGGACCGGTCCAGGTGAACGAAGTGTGTGACGTCAGGGGCCAGGTGCGAGCTGGAACCTCTAGCCCCACCCCCTGATGTATATCCATCTCCACATTGCAGCTCCCGAGCTCCATGACATCGCCAGAGATAGTAAGAACTGCTGATGCTGGAGTCAGGGAGCTGGATGAACACAGCAGACCAGGCAGCATCAGAGGAGCAGGAAAGCTGATGTTTCGGGTCGGGACCTTTCTTCATTTTTCTGAACAAGGGTCCCGAACCGAAACGTCAACTTTCCTGCTCCTCTGATGCTGCCTGGTCTGCTGTGCTCCTCTAGCTCCACACTGTGTTATCTCCATCACATCACCAACTGCATCTTCCCCCAGTCTCCACTCCCTCACCATTCTAACCCAGTTCCATTTCCACCCTCACCCTATTTCCACGTCTACCCCCATTCATTGCTCCATCTCTACCCCACCCTAATCTCCATACCTACTCCCATCTCCACCCCCAGCTCAACTCCCATTTTAGCGACCATCTCTAGCCCTATCCCTATCTCCAAGTCCACCACTACCCCAACTCAACTCCCATTGCCTGCTTCATTCCCAACTCAGACACCAACCCAACTTCGTGTCCACACCACCCCTATCTCCTGATCCATTCCCAGTTCCAGCTCCACCCACAACCTCACCCAGCTCCATGGCCGCATCTGTTCACAACCCCATCCCCACCTCTACACCTACCTCATTCCCAGGTCCATCCCCAACACTTTTTTGCCCCAATTACCTTCCTCAATTCTATCTTCACTCCCCATTCCTACCCTCACCCTAGGCTCCAACTTAATCCCTATTATAAGACATAGGACCTGAAATAGAGCATTCGACCCATCAAGTCTGCTCCACCATTCAATCATAGCTGTGTTTCTCAATCCCATTCTCCTGCCTCTTCCGTAACCCTTGATACCCTTAGTAATCAAGAATCTATCCATCTATGTCTTAAATACACTCAATGACTTAGTCTCCACGGCCTTCTGTGGCTATGATTTTTTAAAAAAAGAAACAAAACATTAATGGAAACAAAATATTATGGTTGCATAAAGTTGCAGTTTTGTTACCTGCAACTAAGCCACAACAAAATCTGATTTGGTCAAATGGTCTGAAAGATAGATATTTATATTTGATATTTATCTGAGTTCCACAGATTCATCACCTTCTGGGTGAAGAAATTCCTCCTCATCTCAGTTCTAAATGGTTGTCTCTTCATTCTGAGGCTGTGCCCTTGAGTCCTAGTCTCTCCTACCAGTGGAAACATCTTCTCCACATCCACTCTATCAGGACTTTCAGATTTTTATCACTTTCAATGAGATTCCTGCATCCCAATTTTTCTAAACTCCATCGAGTACAGACCTGGAGTCCTCTACTGCTCCTCTTATGACTAACTTTTCATCCCCAGAATCATTCATATAAATCTCCTCTGGACCCCCTCCAGTGCCAGGACATCCATCCTTACATACGGGACTGGAAATTTCTCCCAATATTGCAAATGTGGTCTGACCAAAGCATTAGCAGTACATCTTTGCTATTGTATTCTTGCTGTCTTGAAATAAACACTAACATTGCATTTGCCTTCCGAATTGCCAACTGAACCTGCATATTAACCTTAAGAGAATCCTGAACTAGGTCTCCAAAGTCCTTTGGTGCTTCAGATTTCAGAAGCCTTTCTCCATTTAGAAAATAGTCTACAGCTCTATTTCCCCCCATCAAAGTGCATAACCTCACTCTTTCTCACATTGTATTCCATCTGCCACTTCTCCCCTACTCTCCTAACATGTCCAAGTCCTTCTGCAGCCTCCCTGCTTCCTCAACTTTACCTGCTCCTTCCCCTATCTTTGTGTCATCTGCAAACAACCACTGCCAGATCTATCTCCATCCCCATTTCCACCTCCATCCCCATTTCCATCCCCATCTCTAGCTCCATCTCCACCCCTATTCCTGCCCTCATTCCCAGCTCCATCTCCAACCCCTATTCCCACCACCATCCTTAGCTGTAGTTTAGTAATCCTGTCAGATTACTGTTTATGAGATTACAATGAGCTACAGAGTGTACTTTTGTTTAGGTTTTGACTGGTATTTCAATTAAACTTGCACAGATTTTCAAGTCTTCCTCAATCAAGTCATGCAACCCGAATTGAAATGAATACAATTAAAGCAAAATACTGCAGATCTGAAATATTGGACACAAAATGTTAATTTTATTTCTCGCTCCACAGATGCTGTTTCACCTGCTAAAATGAATGGAATATACTTTCATGGGGGTCATATAAAGTCAGGCATCTGAGAACACTAAATAATTAGTGCTCATAGCTGACATGGGAGAGAGTTATTGAAATCAAAGATCAGGATGGACAGTGCCATAACTCCTTAGATTGGATGTCAAATGAGAAGGAAGATGACTACCAGCAACAGTGATTATGTGAAAAAGAAATGTTTGGAGGGATATGGGCCACGTGCATGTAGGTGAGACTTGTTTAGTTTGGGATTATGGTTGACATGAACTGATTGGACCGAAGGGTCTGTTTCCATGCTGTATGACCCAATGACTCTATAACAGCTTGAAGAGAAATGGAAATAGTGAACAGAGAGGAAAATAATAGTGATAGATTGAGATTACATTAGGTAAAATCTATATAATAGGGTGTGCAGGCAGAGGCTTAGCTGTCCTACCCTCTCTGAAAGCTAGAATTATTACATCTGATAGTGACAGTCATCTGTAGCCTCTTGGAATGGTACCTACTCCCTCCTCAACTTGATCATCCCTCATTATCAACGATCGTTAAAGTGATCACAGCCCTTAGCATTTTGGCCTAAAAATCTTTCCAACACCCTAGAGAGGACACATCCAGTTGTTTGCACATAAACACGGGTGACTGGATCTTTTCATGGGATTGAAAATTATTTAAACTTCTCCTGGAATAGCACCAGTTGAGATGAGAGGTGCTGGGATTTGCATCTTTGGCTTTCCATAGGTTTAGCTTGTCATTGCTGCTCAAGTGACAGTCTGTGCAGTCCTCAGATGTAGAATACTGCATTATTGATTATAAGTAATGCAATTTTATCCACATTCAACTGGAATGCAACTATCAGAAAAGATTTATTCGGAGGGCATCACACGTCTGTGTAATTATTATAATGTTTCATTCTGAGGCAGTCAAAGCTCCCTGACATCTGTAGACGTACAAACAGATGCAAGGATTGCCTGAAGATCCTCTAGTTACACTATGACAGCCAAATGGCCATCAGATATATATTTCAGTAAGTGATTGCATACCAAGGTATGTTTTAGGTATCACAATAAGACCTATTAGTGCTCACCAGAGAGACCCTGCAGAGCGATGTGGTGTCTTACGCTCTGTGTGCAACATTAAGTGGAAGTAAGTTTGTAATTGCAGGAGAAACAAGGCACTGAGCACATATAGTCCACAGAAAATCCATTGGAGGTGAGGAGAATGAGAATGAAGATGGTGACCTCCTTGTACGATGTGAGTTGCCACGAGGTAACTGGGGATCCTAATCTTTTTATCTGCACTGGCCAGGACCAACAAAATGCCACTGAATTTTAGCACTTCTTTGCTGCTGTCAGCAAGGAAATTACATACTTCATATAACCCAGAAACCGACTATTTGATTAAATGTGTCCCTCCTGGTGTTGTGCTCTACTTGAACTTCATTCCTCTCCTCTTCCCCCAATCTCAGCAACATATCCATGTATTTATTTTTCTTCAAACCCGTCTTAAATAATTAGCTGCTTCAACTATTCTGCAAAAAAAGTACTACATTCTACCAATTCTGTGGGTAAAGAAGTTTTTTCTGAATTTAATAGATCCTAACTCTGGTGTTCTCCACCCTACTAAAACCTTTCACAATTTTATAGACTTCTATCAGGTTATTCCTCAGCTTTCTCTTTTCTAGAGATGAGTGCCTCATCCTATCCTTTTCTGATGGGTATGAATTTTCAGTTCTGAAGTTATGCACGTGAATATTTTTATACCGTCTCCATTGACTATATAGTACTGACAATTTTCTGCTTCATTTTACTATTAATCTCTTTCATAATTTAGGGAGATCTGCTTTTGGTTGCCATACATGGCTTTCTGTGGGAATGTATCTTGACATACCTGAACCATTTTCTCCTTAAATGCAGTCCATTGTTAAGCTATAATTGTGCCTGCTAATCTCTGAGTTTAATTCTTCTGTTTTGACCCCAACGAAATTGATTATCAGTCAAGTGAATATTTACTGTAGATTGCAGTTTGCCCCTTTAACCTACTGACACCAAATCCATTGGGTCCACGTCATTCTCTGAAACCAGGTCCAGTAATGCCTCTTTCCACTTTGAACTGGAAAGTACTGATCAAGAAAATTCTCTCAAGCACACTTCAGAGACTGTTTCCTTTCTTTGCACTTTACATTATTGTTATCTTTCTTTATATTAAGATGGTGAAAGCACATCACAGCAACTTGCACCATTCTGTAATTGCCCTGGAAATTTACTCCTTCATATCTTTCTACCTACTGGTGCCCTGTAGAATGCATCTGATCAAGAATATAATAGCCGCTCTCTTTTTAAATGCTGACAAATACCCTTCAGATCATTCTGTTTCTCTACCTCGATAATATTCTCCTTTATCAATACTGCCACCCCTCTTCATTTCTTGTGTACTTTTCCTGAACATCTTTTATTCCAGGTTATTTAATAATCAGTCCTATCCTTGTTTAGGCTCAGGTGTCAATTATCATGATTATTCCCATCTGATTATCAGTGCTTGCACCTCACTAACCTGATTTACCACACTTTGAGCAGTAGGGACTCCTGGACAGCTCAGATATCCATACCAGCTCACTAAATATTTCTTCTGTTTGCTATTAAGGAAATAGATTGCTCTTCTGACACCATTGGTCCTACCATCTCAAAGTCTAATTTCTTCTATAAAATACTTCAAGGAAGGAAGCCACTGTATTTAGCTGGTATGGCCTACATGTGACACCTGACCCAGAACAATGTGGTTTACTCTGAACTGGCCTCTTAAATGGCCTGGCAAGCCATTCAATTAAAGCAACTGCTAGAAAGTCTCAAAAAAGGAATGAAACCAGACAGATTACCTCACATTGATTAAGGCATCTGAAACAACAACAGTAAAAACAATCCTGTTGACCCTGCAAAATCCTCTTTACTAACATCTGGGGTTAGTCCCAAAATTGTCAGAACTGTCTCAAAGACTAGTTAAGCTAGAGCTTGACATAGTCACATTTGCAGAATAATATACTTGCACACATTGTCCCAGGCAACACCATCACAATCTCTGGGTATGTCCTGTCCCACCGGCAGGACAGACCCAGCGGGGTGGCGGCCCTGTAGCTTACAGTGGACGGGAGATAACCTAGAGATCCTCAATATTGACTCCAGACACTATGAAGTCTTGCAGCATCAAGTCAAATATGGGCATGGAAAATTCCTCCCGATTACCATGTATTGCTCTCCCTCAGCTGATGAATCAGGACTCTCCCATACTGAACACCAACTGGGGGAAGCACAGGGTGACAAAAGTGCAGAACGTATTCTGGGTGGGGAATTTCAATGTCCATGACCAAAAACAACAGCACCTCTGAGCTGGTCAAGTCCTAAATGACATAGCTACTAGATTGGGTCTGTGGTGGGTGGGGAAGGAATAAACAAGAGACGAATACATATTTAATCTCATCCTCACTGATGTGCCTGTTGCAGATGCATCTGTCCGTGACAGTGTTGGTAAGAGCGAGCACTGCATAGTCCTTGTGGAGAAAATCTCCAGTTTTCACTGTGAGAATATCTTCCAGTGTAGTGTGTGCTAAATGGAATATATTTCAAACAGATTTAGCTGTCAAAGACTGGGTATCCATGAAGCACTGTAAGGTATCAGCAGCAGCCAATTTGTACTCCCAACACAATCTGCAACCTCATGACTGGGTTTATCCCATACTCTATCACTACCTTGAAACCAGGGGTTCATTGAAGCTTGCAGGAAGTCATGTGAGGAGCAGCACCAGGCAAACCTAAAAGTGAGGTGTCAACCTGGTGAAGCTTCCACACAGGACTAATTGTGTGCCGAAAAGCATTAGCACCAAGTGATAGGTAGAGCTAATTGATTCCAGATGCAGTGGATCAGATCTAAGCTCTTCAGTCCTGCCACATCAAGTTGTGAATAGTGGTGGATAATTAAACAAATCACTGAAGGAGGAGACTGTATAAACATCCCCATCCTCAATAATGGGGGAGCTCAGAACATCAGTGCAAAGTATAAGTTGCAAAGCCTTTAAACAATCTTCAGCCAGAGGTGCCAAGTGGTTGATCTATTTTGGCCTCCTCCAGTTGTCTTCAGCAATATAGATGCTAGTCTTCAGCCAATTCAATTCACTCCATGTGATATCAAGAAATGGCTGGAGGCACCAGATATTGTGAAGGCTATGGACCCTGACAACATTCCAGCAATAGTACTGAAAATCTGTGCTTCAGAATTTGTTACATCCCTAGCCAAGCTGTTCTATTATAGCTATAACACTAACATCTACCCAACTCTTGAAAATTGCCTAGGTATATTCTATGCGCAAAAAGCAGGACAAATCTATACCGGTCAGTCTACTGTCGATCATTGGTGAAGTGATGGAAGGTGTCAACAACAGTGCTTTCAAGCAGCACTTGCTTAGCAATAACTGAATCACAAGCTGACAAAATCCTGGAGGTTACTATTGACGAGAAGTTGAACTGAACTAGCCATATAAATACCATGGTTACAAGAGTAGATCAGATCAGATGTTAGGAATCCTGTAGCAAGTAACTCGCCTTACTCTGCAAAGACTGTCCACTAACCACAAGGCACAAGTCAGGAATGTATTGGAATACTCCCTACTTGCCTGGATGAGAGTAGCTCCAACAACACTCAAGACATTTGACACCATCCAGGACAAAGCATCCTCCTTGATTGGAACCATGTCCATAAACATTCACTCCATCCACCACCAATGATCAGAAGCAGCAATGTGCACCATCTACAAGGTATACTATAAAAATTCACCAAGTCTCCTTAGAAGTAACTTCAAAACCAACAGCAACTGCTATCTAGAAAGACAAGGACAGCAAATACATAGAAACATCACCACTTGCAAATTTCCTTCCAAGCCATTCACCATCCTGACTTGGAAATATATCAGCATTCCTTCACAGTCACCAGGTCAGAATCCTAGAACTCCCTCTCTAAGGACATTGTGGGTTAACCGACACCAAGTGATTGCAGCAGTTCAAGAAGGCAGCTCATTATTACTTTCTCAAGGGCAACTAGAATGGGGATAAATGCTGGGCCAGCTAGCAATGCCCACATTCCATTGATGAACTTAAAAGATTCTCTTGAACATTTTACGCTCAACTGGCTGGGATAATTCCCCATTCTTACCTCATTCCACTCCTACACTTTCTGTTAAAGAGATAAGTTTAAACAAAATACTTTGCTCTAAAGATTTAAAGCTTTCATCATTTTGTGGCTAATGTAGTGACAATTAATCACTTTGCTATAATTGTGAAATGACGTGTAATGATGCTGCCATGACTATATGGTAGGAGTTTCCTCAGTGGTCGGTGAACAAAGAATTTGTCTACGCTCACGTGTAGCCCCCTTCTAATTTTCAAATATTTCTATTCAAAAATAGCCAGCAGCACACGTTGAGCCTTAAACAAAAAATTAGATTATTATGCAATTATTGCAGAAAGTTACTTGAGTAAAAAGTGATGAAGTTATTTGCTAAAATACATAGTACAAAAATTTGACATAAACATAAATGTTACATGTGAAAATGAAATAAATCTGTAATATTGCAGGCTTGGCATGCTTGAAGATTCTGAAGTGAAGGTTAAAGTAAGATTCAACAGTTGTAATGACTTTTGTAATCAAAAAGACAAATATTGTTCCCAAACATAGACTAAGCTGAAGAAATCCTGGAAGAAGTGAGGACTCCCTTCTTTTACATTGATAGCACTGCAGGTTGTGGCTATTGTAGCCTAGTTCTGTACGTCAGTCCTTTTCCAGGTAATATATGCAAACAGACCTTTTCTGCTCTTTTAAAATCAAAATTAGATTAGACAGTATAATAAAAATATAAACTAACGATTGGCAGAAACAATTTGACTTGAAACAAGGATCACCTGAGTTGGAGTTTAACCAAACACATATTTTGGTGACATTCTGCAATTCACAACCACAAATCTGAAATCTGATACCACCCAGATAATGAAGTGGCCACATATATAAACACAACTTAACCTACATTACATTAAAGATTATTGCAAACTGTAAAAATGCTCTATATACAATATAACAGTGTTAAAAAAGTCGTGAGAACCATGAATACTGTTATCGTTGGATGCACTGTTCACTATGACATGAAGCTGAGGCTTGGACTTCATTAATCTGGGATATACCTGTTGGTTTATGTGGCCCCCATTGCAAAATGTTTGGACTCCCCAAATTTAAATTGTGGCTGTTTTGTATGTTATTAACTTACTTTTCTGTTTGAAGAAAAAGTAAACTGTTCTTTGCTGCAAAAATTAATTTTGCAACCCACACCAACATCAACTACAAATATTATTACTAAAGCTGTGCCACACAACTTCGTGTTCAGCGAATCAAAACCAAAATTTCATGGAAACTCACAGAAACCAATGTAGCTATGTAAATAGACAAATAGGAGGCTGGAAGAACACAGCAAGCTCGGCAGCATCTGGAGGAAAGGAGCAGTCAACATTTTGGGTATTAGTCTTCTTAGGTAATATCCAAAACATTGACTGCTCCTTTCCTCCAGATGCTGCCTGGCTTGCTGTGTTTTTCCAGCCTGATGTTTGTCTAACTTGGATTCCAGCATCTGCAGTTGTTTTTTGTCTTCGGCTATGTAAGCAACTCTGTACGGCCGGCATAGTGATACCCTAAAACAGACAGGCAGAAATTGCTGTTATACTGTGTATCAAGGTGAAAATGAATCCAATTTGAAATTTTTAATATGTATTATGAGTAGCTCTTATTTCAAGACGTCTTTCATAATGTTCGAGTGACTGTCTTCAAATGACTGTCCGAAACCAGCTTTTATCAAACAAAATGGCTGCAAATGCTAACGTTAATGAATCTTTGTTCCTTAAAGTAAAGGCAATTATGCTGATTTTCTTTTGTGTCATATCCTTCTTCCTGTCTCTGTTCAATACTACAGAAGTTTTGAGTCTTCACACATGTTCGAAGTTCAATAGGCAGTCTTGGAATTCTTTAATTATTAATGACCTTTTATGAATATTTCTAAAGGTAACGTTGTCAGCTCTGGCTGCAGTTGATTCCACAAGAGAAATAATGTGATTTTCAGAAACAATTTTGTAAGATTCCTTATGCCCATGTTAAGGGAAGAAAAGCTTTCTTTACATGGCATATAATATTACAATTATCTAGTCATGACAGGTATAGTGAATAATATAGTGCAAAGTGCAAAATTTGGATTAACACAGCCTGTGCTGTGATGTACAGAATAACACAATCTACAATCTGATATGTGTACTGATGCAACCTGTGATCTTAGATGTTTGAAGTTACACTGTCTGCAGAAGAACATGTTGCAGTATAATAGATGTGTTAACATATTCTGTAACATGAAGTATGTATTAAAACAGTCTGCTCTGTGAAATTTGAATTAACAGAGTTTGAATATGGTGTACGGAATAATCTCTGTCTATGGTATGGTATATGGATTAAGACTAGTGCAACATATGAAATAACATAGTCTGCAATATAATATGTGGTGTAATGCAGTCTCTAGTTTGATAGATGATCTATTACTTGCAATATACAATTTAAATTAATGCAGTCTGCTCTGTGAACAGTGGATTAGCACCATTTTCAGTTTATATGATGAAAGGTGAAACGATGTTTTAATGAAGAGTCAGGGAGCCATAATGTTAACCGTTTTCTCTCCACTGACGCTGTCTCATCCCGTGAGAATTACTAGCATTTTCTGAGTTTGTTGCAGTGACGTAACACAGTCTGCAGTGAAATTTATTGAGTAATATAGTTTGCAGTATACTATATGGATTAACACAGCCTGCCATACAATATACAAAATAACACAGCCTGCAGTATGATTTTTGGAATAAAGAGCGTTCTGTGAGATACATCGATTTACACAGGCTGCAATGAGGTGTAAATGAAGTGGCATGCAGCCAGTTTGGCATAGGTCAACTTCAACAAAATACTAAGTTTGGGAATTTGAAGAGGAAAGGAATGCAAAATATCTTAGCAGTTTGTCTCTTTATAAAGTCTAATCAAATATTGCTTTTAGAATTCAGCTTTACTTTACCATTAACTTGCAAATTGCTTTAGTCTTAGTGGTAAATAAGTTACCTGTAAGTTACAATGCATGGTTAGTTAATTTATAACAGGTTCTCTAGCCAACAGCGTCTGAGTCAGTCCTTAGAATTCCAGGTAGTAAAAGTACAGACATTTCTGTTCATGCACAGGGTAAGTAGCATGGAGACCAGCTCAAGAAAGTATAGCTTTGACAGAGTACTGAACTTGGGACTTGGGTGAATGAGGGTATTTGGTACAGTGACAGAAGAAGTAGTGTTTCAGTTTTTGCAGAGAAAAGATAGTTGAAGATGGTTAGATACAATGATATCTGAGAGCTGTAAGTCCCAACCAGTAATTAGGTAAGCATGTAGGTGACTGTTTAGTGAGATTTATGGTCCTTTTCTCTCTAAAACAGTACTCTAAATTGGTATCAAAATTTAGAGCTTAACTAGTTAAGCTGCTCGATATAAATGATACATTGTTAAGTGATATTTCTAAAATTGAAACATGATTAGAAAATTACAACAAAAGTGATGTGGCAGGTGACGTATTGCAGTTGTAACATGAGAGTTGGTGGACACCAGTGTGATCCAGAGCAATCACATCTGCAGAAAGTGTCTGCAACTCAAGCAACTTTGTTGCACAATTGATGAGCTGGAATCTGAGATGTATTAGGGAGGGAGAAAGTTTCCTTGGTCTTGTTATTTCTGGAGGCAGTCATACCTATTAGTTATTTCAGATTTGGTCTGTGGACGGGCACAGAAGGGTTTGACTATGAGTGAGGCAGCTATCAGGATCAAGAAGACAGCATAGGAGAAGCCTCAGGCAGACCAACTGCTCAACTGGCTTGTGATTCTTGCAACCTCTGAAAATGGGAACAGAAAATGCAATGAGTATGAGCCAACTGACTGCAGCATTGTCGTATAGGGGGCCATTTGAGTATAAGACAGAAAAAGCATGTAATGGCCGCAATAGACTGTGTAGTTCATGGATAGATGCAGTTTTCTGATGCTGAAAGCATGAGTTCTGAAGGCTGTACTTCCTTTTAAATGACAGGGTTAGGGGTGACTGATCTAGGCTGGAGCGGTACTTGGAATGAAAATGGAGAGGTCCACTTGCTGTGTTTCACATTGGGAACAATTACATGGGCAGGACCTCTTTTCAGTCCTGACTAAGGGAATATGAGCAATGGGGGCTAAATTTAAAATTAGAATGGGGAGGCGATAGCCTAGTAACACTATCACATGGCAGATCGTGGAATTTGAATTCAATAAGAAATCTGGAATTAAAAGACTAATGACAACCATGAATCCTTTGTTGATTGTCAGAAAAACCCAAATGGTTCACTAATGTCCTTTAGGGAAGGAAACTGCCATCCTAATCTAGTCTGGCCTACATTGAGACTCAGAAATAGAACATAGAACATAGAACAGTACAGCACAGTACAGGCTCTTCGGCCCCACGATGTTGTGCCAACCTATTATCGTACTAAGATCAAACTGCCCTGCATACCCTCCATTATACTATCATCCATGTGCCTATCCAAGAGTTTCTTAAAAGTCTCTAAAGTATTTGGCTCCGTTGTCACTGCAGCACATTCCACATGTCCACCACTCTCTGTGTAATCTCTGTGACATCTCCCCTATACCTTCCTCCAATCACCTTAAAATTATCACCCCCGTAATAGTCATTTCCGCCCTGGGAAAAAGTTTCTGACTATCCACTCTATGTCTCCCATCATCTAGCTCCTCTATCAAGTCACCTCTCATCCTTCCTCACTCCAATGAAAAAAGCCCTTGCTCCCTTAACCTTTCGTCATAAGACCTGCCCTCCAGTCCAGGCAGCATCCTGGTAAATTTCCTCTGCACCCTCGCTAAAGCTTCCTATAATGAGATGACCAGAACTGAACACAATATTCCAAGTGTGGTCAAACCAGGGTTTTACAGAACTGCAGCATAACCTCGTGGCTCTTAAACTCAATTCCCCTGCCAATGAAAGCCAACACACCATACGCCTTCTTAACAACCCTATCAACTTGGGTAGCAACTTTGAGGGATCTATGGATGTGGACCCCAAGATCCCTCTGTTCCTCCACACTGCCAAGAATTCTGCCATTAACCCTGTATTCTGCATTCAATTCGACCTTCCAAAATGAATCATTTCACACTTTTCTGAGTTGAATTCTGTCTGCCACTTCTTTGCCCAGCTCTGCATCCAGTCAATGTCCCGTTGCAACCTACAACAGCCCTCCACGCTATCCACAACTCCACCAACCTTTGTATCATCGGCAAACTTACTAACCCACCCTTTCACTTACTCATCCAAGTCATTTATAAAGATCACAAACAGCAGACGCCCCAGAACAGATCCCTGTGGAACACCACTGGTCACTGAGCTCCAGGCTGAATACTTTCCATCTACTATCACCCTCTGTCTTCTATTGGACAGCCAGTTTTGTATCCAGACAGCCAAATTTCCCTGAATCCCATGCCTCCTTATTTTTTGAATGAACCTACCATGGGAAACATTATCAAATGCCTTGCTAAAATCCATATACACCATATCCACTGCTCTGCCTTCATCAATGTGTTTTGTCATATCCTCAAAGAATTCAATAAGGCTTGTGAGACATGACCTGCCCCTCATAAAGCCATGCTGACTCTTTCTAATCAAACTGTGCTTTTCCAAATAATCATAAATACTATCTCTCAGAATCCTCTCCAATAATTTGCCCACCTCAGAAGTAAGACTGACTGGTCTGTAATTCCCAGGATTATCTCAATTCCCTTTCTTGAACAAGGGAATGATATTTGCCACCCTCCAATCTTCTGGTACCACTCCAGTGGACAGTGAGGACGCAAAGATCATCACCAAAGGGGCAGCAATCTCTTCCCTTGCTTCCCGTAGTAACCTTGGGTATATCCCGTCTGGCCCAGGGGACTTATCTATCCTCATGTTTTTCAAAATTTTTAGCACATTCTCCTTCCTAACGTTAACCTGTTTGAGCATATCTGCCTGTTTCATGCTGTCCTCACAAACATCAAGATCCCTCTCACGGGTGAATACTGAAGAAAAGTATTCATTAGGACATCCCCTACCTCCTCTGACTCTGCGTACAAGTAACCGTCCACTATTCCTGATTGGCCCTACCCTCACTCTGGCCATCTTCTTGTTCCTCACAAAAGCATTGAATGATTTGGGGTTTTCCTTGATCGTACCCACCAAGGCTTTTTCATACCTCCTTCTAGCTCTCCTAAGTCCATTCTTCAGTTCCTTCCTGGCTACCTTGTGGACCTCTAGGGCCCTGTCCAATCCTTGCTTCCTCAACCTTCAGTAAGCTTCGTTCTTCCTCTTGACTAGATGTTCTACATGTCTTGCCATCTAAGGGTCCTTCACGTTACCATCCCTTCCTTGTCTCAGTGGGACAAACCTATCCAGCACTCATAGCAACTGCTCCCTAAACAACCTCCACATTTTTGTCATGCATTTTCCTGAGAACATCTGATCCCAATTTATGCTCCACAGTTCTTGCCTAATAGCATTGTAATTCCCCCTCCTCCAATTAAATACTTTTCCATACCATCTGCTCCTATCCCTCTCCATGACTATAGTAAAGGTCAGGGAGTTGTGATCACTATCACCGAAATGCTCTCCCACTGAGAGATCTGACACCTGGCCTGGTTCGTTGCCAAGCACCAAATCTATCTACATATTGGGTCAGAAATCCTTCCTGGACACACCTGACAAAATCTGCTCCATCTAAACTATTTGCACTTAGTAGGTTCCAGTCTATATTAGGGAAATTGAGGTCACCCATGCACCTTTCCACAATCTGACTCCCAATCTGTTCCTCAGTGTCTCTGTTGCTATTGGGGGGTCTATAGAAACCTCCCAATAAAGTGACTGCTCCTTTCCTGTTTCTGACTTCCACCCATACTGACTCGGTAGACAAACCCTCCCCAGCGACCTCCCTTTTTGCAGGCTGTGATACCATTCCTGATTAGCGAAGCCACTCCCCCTCCCTCCCTATTTCTTTTGAAACATCTATACCCTGGAACATCCAACAACCTTTTCTGCCCCTATGTTATCCAAGTCTCCATAATGGCCACAACATTGTAGCTCCAAGTACTGATCTATGCTCTAAGTTCGTCCCCCTTATTCCTGACACTTGTTGCATTAAAATAGACACACTTCAACCCATTGCACTGACTGCAACTTCGCCCTATCAGCTGCTTATCCTTCTCCAGAGATTCTCTGCATGCGGTATCTGCCTGTACACTGGCTACCCCATCCTCTGATCTGTAGCTCCAGTTCCCATCCCCCTGCCAAACTAGTTTAAACCTTCCCGAAGAGCCCTAGCAAACTTTCGCCCAGGATATTGATGCCCCTCCAGTTCAGGTGCAACCCATCCTTCCTGTACAGGTTCCACCTTCCCCAGAAGGTATCCCAATGATCCACATATCTGAAGCCCTCCCTCTACACCAGCTCTGTAGCCACGTGTTCAGCTGCACTCGCTGTCTACTCCTGGCCTCCTAGCCCGTGGCACTGGTAGTAGTCCTGAGATTACTACTCTGTTCGTCCTGGCTTTTAGCTTCCATCCTAACTCCCTATATTCACTTTTCAGGCCCTAACCAGTGATTCTTCTATCATTATCGCTCTCCTATTCTCTCCCCTTCCCTTCTGAGTCACAGAGCCAGGCTCAGTGCCAGAGACCTGGCTGCTATGGCTTTCCCCTGATAGGTCGTCCCCCACAACAGTCACCCAGCTACCTTTGTCCTGTAACTTGGTGTGACAACCTCCCTATAACTCCTATCTATCACCCCCTCAGCCTCCCGAATGATCCGGAGTTCATCCAGCTCCAGCTCCAGTTCCCTAACACGGTCTGTGAGGAGTTTGAATTGGGTGCACTTCTCGCAGGTGAAGTCAGAACGGACATAGTAGTGACTAGCTTCCATTCCCTCTACTCTAGATTGCCAAAAGAATAAAGAAAAAGAAGCTTACCTTTCCGACCCTCCACACAGTCTTTTTTTTTGGTTAGAGGAGGAGGATGGGTGGGAGACACTACACGTGTAGCATTTCGAGTTTAGCCAATGCCCGAATATAATAGTTCACTTCCCGGCTCATGCTCTCACCTCTCCTGCTGCTCCAAACAAAAAGGCCGCTGACTCACGAGGCAGTTTTTTTATAAGGAAACATTACCTTCTCGGCTGCCCCCTGGCTCGCGCTCTCAAACGTGCTAGACTCTTAACTGTCCTCTAGGCAATTAGGGATGGGAATAAATGCTGGTGTAGCCAGTGATGCCCTCATCCCATGAATGAATAAAAAATAAAATCACAAGGGTTACTAATCTCTAGATAACTACATGGTAGTGAGTAAAATAAAACATCAGAGAGTGAGAAACCTAGAAAATAGGAGCAGGTGCAGCCATTCAGACTTTTGAGCCTGCTATGCCATCTAACGTGATCATGGATGATCATCCAATTCAGCACCTTGTTTTCACTTCCTCCCCATATCGTTTGATTCCTTTATTTTGGATTTCAATTTAAATTTAGATTTTATTGTCACGTGTACTCAAGTGCAGAAGTGCAGGAGTACAGTGAAAAGTGTATAATGTCGCCACGCATGGTGACATCTTAGGTACCAAGGTACCTCAGCACAAAAAAATCTTAGGTACAAAGCAGTAAGAGAAACGAGAGTGAAAAAGTTAAACATTACTTCATAGGATAAGGAGAAAAACAAATAAATAAGGTAATAGTTAACATAAAGTCTTTTGTAGTTAAAACTAGGAAATAAAGGAATAATTTAAAAGTTCAACAGCCTTTAATGAGTCCTCCGCTTATCTTGCTCTCCAGGAGACCTGAGCTGCCTGTTCCTGACGCTGCCACCACTGGTACCAATGCTGCTGCTGAAACTGCTGCCTCTCTGAAATCCCTTTGTGTCTCAGGAACATGCCCAGTCAGGATCCACTCACATACTGAGTTGAGATACTGCCATGAGCCGCCGCGAGACTGGCTGACATACAGCCGAGAGACTAGTCTGAGATCCGCCAAGTGACCAGGACGAGACCTGCCATGAGCCTCGGAGACACTAGGCTAGGACCTGCCATGAGCCACTGAGAAACCAGGCTGGGACCTACCACAAGCCACCGAAAGACCAGGCTGTGAGTTGCTCTGAGCTGCTGAGAGACTAGGCCAGGACCCATCATGACATGACTTTTCAGTTCTAGGCAAAGTTTTAGTTAGATTGCTGCTTAATTGACTCTTGTTAAATGCAGAGCAGATTCTTCCTGAGTCCTGTGTAGCTTCTAACTCCTCCTGAAGAACAAAAACAAAGTTGCTGGAAAAGCTCAGCAGGTCTGGCAGCATAAGTGAAGGAAAAAAAAGAGTTAATGTTTCGGGTCCAGTGACCCTTCCTCAGAACTGGTGGTGGCTGGGAAAACGTCAGTTTATATGTAGAAAATAGGGAGGTGGGTGGGGTGTGGAGTAAATGATAGGATAGAGCCCAAAGAGAGAGAAAGACAGTTGGACAGATAAAGTACTTGATAACGATCAGGCTGGGAGGTCCTCCTGAAGAACAACCAACGCAATGCTTCATGAAATGTTAAATGTCTTCATGTCTGCTGACATCAGTGGCAAGGTGCTCTTCACCAACTCTTTCAGTGATGGGTGGGAAAAATCACCTGACAAATCCTGCTTGGGAATTGAACTGCCCATTGGAAGCTGCTGCAGCATTATAGACCCCTAGCTAAGTTCAAAACATCATCTGTCTCCTACATGAAATTTTCAAATATCAGTACTTTGCAAGGATGCCAGTAAGTCCCTTTCCCTGTTAAAACATGTTTCAAAGATGGTATTTCATTGCACCAATGCTATTCTCAATCTGTGCAGCAGAAATGTTGAACCTTACCAATAAGAACTCCAATGGTAAACTCTTCTACCTCAATTGAAGGCCAAGACCAATACAACAGCTTCTGTAACAGAACTACAATATGCTGAAATTGATCAAGTTAGAGATCACTCTGAAAAAATCAACCTGACATATTCACTGGAGCATGACGCTTGACTTGAACACCAGGAAGACAAATGTCCTGTACCAAATACATGCTTTCAATTGAGATTCGTGTTCCTCACCTCCCATTTCTTGGAAGCTGTCTATCCGAAAACACTGACATCAGATTTGGCGATGTATCTCCTAATCAACGTGCAAGCAGTGCCTATTATAACTTGTGCATTCCAGTCTATGAGAATTTTGATGTTACACCAATATAAAACTTGAAATCTATGAGGCAGCAGTTCTCCCAATGTTTCTCTATAGTGCTTGATACATGGACAACTTATAGATGCCATATTAAGGTCTTTGAACAATAGATCAATGGTGTCTTAGAAGGACCTTGTAAATCAGATAGAGGATCAAAAGAATGAACATGAACATCCTCCAGATATAGAGGCCATCATAATTTCTGAGATAGATAAGACATGCCATCTGAATACCTAACTCAGGATTATCTAAGCAGGTGCTGTACTCAGAGCTTATTTCATTGCACCAATGCTATTCTCAACCTTTCTAGCAGAAATGTTGAAACTTACCAATATGAGCTCCAACGGTAAACTCTTCTATCTCAATTGAAGGCCAAGGCCTAGACAACAGCTTACTTCAGAATTTGTTCACACATTTCAAAGCCAACTTCAAAGCCTTCATGACAATCTTCTCTGTTAAAGTCAACAAATGCCCAATTTGAACCCAAATGATGATTCGTTATGAAAAATTACATCAATCCCTTCCAATCAAAAAGAACGATCAGTGGGAAAATAGAGAGGGATAGAGACTGAAATAGAGGGCAGTTGCTTGAGCCAACAATTCTCCAACACCCCGATTAGTCAATTATTGATGTCTTCACAGTGGCTTAAATAGATCTCATAAGTTGTCTATGAACCCACAGGAGATAATGGCAACTCATTTTCAACATTCACAAGAAAGAGTCACCCTCAAGAGAGGGACTACTGATGATGACAGTATCTCCAAAAAAAAGTCTGCAACATGATATATGGTTTAAAATAGTTTGTAGGGTCTTTATATGGATAAAAAGTCTGCAATGCAATAGATGAACAGTCTTAATGTGATTGATGGTTTAAAACAGACTGCAATGTGATAATTCAAGTAACACAGATTGCAATGCAATAAATGGATTAAGACAGACTTTTGATTTGATTTATTATTGTCACATACTTAATTACAGTGAAAAGTTTTGTTTTACATGCAGTGCAGCAGATCATAACATACAAAGACACAAAGATCATAGCGAGATTGAACAGAGAGAGGAATACATAGTTACGGCTGCAAAGAATGTGTACAAAAAACAAGATCAACATTAGATTTGAAATTTGAGAGGTCAATTCAGAAGTCTAATAACAAACTTTCTTATGATACATGGATGAACACAGATTTCAGTATAATAGATGGATTTCAACAGATTGCATGTGTTGCTGGACTAACATAGACTGCAATATAATTGATGGATTAACACAGACCCCATTGTAACTGATGTACCAACACAGTCCAAAAGGTGATAGATGGACTAACACCGACTACAATGTGATAGTTCAATTAACACATTAATGTAATTAGTGCATTAACAGATTGCAGTATGGTACATGGATTATCATAGACAGGCAGGTAATAGATTGATTTACACAGACTGTAATGTGATTGATATATTGACACAGATTGCAATGTGATAGATGGATTAACACAGATTGCAATACGATAGATGGAGTAACTCAGACTGCAATGTAATAGATGAATTAACACAGACTTTAATGTAAGAGATGGATTCACATAGACTGTATTTGAGACATGGATTAACATAGTCTGTGATGTGATAGATACATTAAGAGACTGCAATGTGATCAATGCATCAACACAGTTTGCAATCTGATAGGTGCATAAGCATAGACTGTAATGTGATAATTGGACTAATGTGGACGCACCATGATATATGGATCAACATAGACTGTAATGCCATAAATTGATTGACACAGTCTGTAATATGATAGATGGATTAACATCAACTGCAATGTGTTAGATGCATTTACTCAGACTGCAATGTAATGGATAGATTAACACTATCTGCATCTGATAGATTGACACAGTCTTGTGATATGATAGGTGCATTAAGACCGACTTTAATGTGTTTGATGGATTAACACAGACTGCAATGTAATAAATGCATTAACGTGGTCTGTAATGTGATAGATGCATTAGCAAAATCTGTAATGTGATAGAATGATTAACACAGACTGCAGTGTAATAGATTAACACAGATAGTAATATAATAAATGAGTAAATACAGACTGCAGTGCAATAAGTGGATTAACACTGTAATGTAATTGAAGGATTAACAGTTGATATGTGATCATCGGATTAACATAGATTGTCTGATAAATGGACTAACATAGACTGTAATGTGTTAGGTGGATTAACACAGAATGGAACGTGATAAAATGGATTAACACCAACTACACTGTGTATGATGGAGCAAAACAGACTGCATTCTAATAGACGGATTAACATAGGTGCGTAAACATAGACTGTAATGTGATAATTGGGCTAATGTGGACTGCACCATGATATATGGATCAACATAGACTGTAATGCCATAAATTGATTGACACTGTCTGTAATATGATAGATGGATTAACCAACTACACTGTGTTTGATAGAGCAAAACAGACTGCATTGTAATAGATGGATTAACACAATCTGTAATATGATAGATGCATTCACACAGCCTGCAATGTAATAGATGCATTAATATAATCTCTAATATGAGAGCTGAAGTTACACAGATTTCATTGTAGTAGATGAATTAACGCTGTGTGTAATGTGATAAATGGATTAACAGACTGTGATGTGATACTTGGATTCACACAGACTGCAATGTGATACATGGATCAATACAGTTTGTGATGTCATAGGTGCATTAAGAAACTGCAATGTGATAAATGCATTAACACAGACTGTGATGTGACAGTGGACTAATGCAGACTGCAGTGTGCTAGATGCATTAACACAGTCTGTAATGTCATAGGTGAATTAACACAGACTGCAGTGTAAGAGATGCATTGACACAGATTTCAATGTGATATATGCATTAATACACACTGCAAATGTGATAAATGGATTAACAGAGACTGCAGTATAATAGATTGATTGGCACAGACTGTATTATGATAGGTGGATTAACGCAGACTGCAATGTGATGGATGGATTGACATAGACTGCTGTGTGAGGCATGGGTTAGCACAATCTGAAATGTGATAGATGCAGTAAAATGGACTGCAATGTGATGGATGGACTAATGCAGATTGTAATGTGATAGATGCATTAACACAATCTGTAATGTGATAGATGCATTAACACAGTCTGTAATGTGATAGATGTAGTAACACAGGCTGCATTATGATATGTGGATGAACACAGGCTATTGTGTGATAGACGGATTTACACAGATTCCAATGTTTTTATGCATTAACACAGACTGCATTGTGATACTTGGATGTACATGGACAACAGTGTGATAGATAAATGGACACAAATTGTGTTGACAATGCGTTAATGGACTAATGCAGATTGCAATGTGTTGGATAGATTAACACAGCCTGCATCTGATATACGGGTTAAGAGAGTTTGTAATGGGATAGATGGATTAACATTGAGTGTAGTATCACAGATGGTTTAACACAGACAATAACGTGATAGATGGATTAGCACAGACTGCAGTGGGATATATGGATTAACAGCATCTGCAATGTAATAGATGGATTATGGAATCATACAGTCATACAGCATGGAAACAGACCCTTCAGTCCAACTCATCCATGCCAACCAAGTTTCTCAAACAAAACTAGTCCCACTTACCTAAATTTGGTCCATATCTCTCTAAATCTTTCCTATGGCACGTACCTATAACCAAATGCTTTTTAACCGTTGTAACTGTACCTGTATCTACCACTTCCTCTGGCAGTTTGTTCCACATACAAACCACCCACTGTGTGAAAATGTTGCCCCTCAGGTCCCTTTTAAATCTTTCTCCGCTCACGTTAAAAATATGCCCCGTAGTTTTGAATTCCCCCCATCCTAGGGAAAAGACACTTGTTATTTACCTTATTTTCACCACTCATTATTTTATAAACCTCTATGAGGTCACCCCTCAACCTCCTACACTCTAGTGAAAAAAGTCTAAGCCCATCCTTATAACTCAAATCCTACAGTCCCAGCAACATCTTGGTAAATCTTGTCTAAACCCCCTCCAATTTAATAATATCCTTCCTATAGCAGGGCAACCAGAACTGTATACTGTACTCCGGAAGAGGCCTCACCAACATACTGTACAATCTCATAATTCTCTGAGCAAAGAAAGCAAGCTTGCTAAATGCCTTCTTAACCACCTTGTCTATCTGTGATGCAACTTTCAAGGAACTACATACCTTAACACCTATGTCTCTCTCTGTTTGACAACACTACCAAGGGCCCTATCATTAACTATATAAGTCCTGCCCTTGTTTGTTTTACCAAAATACAATACTTATCCAAATTAAGCTCCATTTGCCACTCCTCAGTCCATTGGTCCAATTGATCAAGATCACTTTGTAATCTTAGACAGCCTTCTTCACTGTCATCTACACCACCAGTTTTGGTGTCATTCACTAACTTACTAATCATGCCTCCTAAATTCTCATCCAAATTGTTTATATAAATAACAAACAGTAGAAATCCTTGCAGCACACTGCTGGTCACAAGCCTCCAATCCAAAAATCAACCCTCCCCACCACCCTCTGTCTCCTACCATAAAGCTAATTTTGTATCCAATTGGCATGCTCGCCCTGAATGCCATGTGATCTAACTTTTGTAATTAGTCTATCATGCAGAACCTTGTCAAAAGCTTTATTGAAGTCCATGTAGACAATCTAATGCTCTGTCCTCATCAATTTTTTCAGTTATGTCCTCAAAAAACTCATGCAAGTTTGTGAGATGTGACTTCCCACGCACGTGCTGACGATTCCTTTTCAATCCTAGTCTCTCCAAATACATGTAAATCCTATCTCTCAGAATCCTCTCAAACAACTTAGCCACCATCGATACCAGACTCACAGGCTTCTCATTACAGCCTTTCTTCAATAAAAACAGATTACCTATCCTTTAGTTCTCTGGCACCTCAACCATGGCTGTAGATGATACAAATTTTTCTGCAATTTCTTCCCTAACTTCCCACAATGCTCTGGGATACATTTGATCAAGTCCCAGAGATTTATCCATTTTTATGTTTTTTAAGACTTCCAGTACTTCCTCTTAGGTAATGAGGACTGTTTTCATGACAACAATATTTATTTTCCTGAGTTCCCTAGCCTCCGTTTCTTTCTCCAAATTTAAAACTAATATATAATACTCATTTAGTACCTCTCTTCTCTCCTGTGTTTCCACACATAGGTGAACTTGTTGATCTTTACGTGAGGACTGTTTTCATGACAACAATATTTATTTTCCTGAGTTCCGTAGCCTCCATTTCTTTCTCCAAATTTAAAACTAATATATAATACTCATTTAGTACCTCTCTTCTCTCCTGTGTTTCCACACATAGGTGAACTTATTGATCTTTACGGGGCCCTATTCTCTTCATAGTTGATCTTTTGTTCTTAATGTACTTGTACAATTTCTTTGGATTATCCTGAACCATATCTACCAAGACTACCTCCTATCCCCTTTTTGCCCTCTTGATTTTCCTTGTAAAAATGCCCCTATACCTTTTATACTCTTCAAGAGATCCACTTGATGCCAATTGTCTACACCTAATATAGGACTCCTCCTTATTCTTGACCAAAGCCTCAATATCTTTGTTCATCCTTTGCTCCTGTAAAGCAACAGCTGGATTAAAATAGATTGTAATGTAATAGAAGATTTAACACAAACTGCAATGTTAAAGATAAATGGATTAACACAGACTGTAAAATGAGACATGAATTATCTCAGGCTGTAATGTGATATGTGGATCAACAGTCATTGAGCTTTGGGGCTGTTCTTCCCAGTCCCATGAATGCATGCGTGAAGTTAGGACCAAGACCGTGTGGGTCACTAGCCTGACCTATTCCTGCATCCTGCAGAGGTAGATCAATAAGAGCAGCAATTAACCACCCAGCAGTAATGAATAGTTAGGAATGATTAAAGAATGGCAATCTGATCTAATTAACAATACATGATCTCATGCTTTTTCTGAATCTTGGCAGCTCAGCTGAGGAGTTACACATCAGGAGGCCATTGTTTAATGGAAACCAAAGCAGCTATAAATAGAAAAATGCAAGTAACAGGAATGAGCCCTGAGAATATCAGATACCTGCAGAGAATTTGTCAGTATTCTGATGCCGCTTCTGTAAAATGCTTCAGTTATTTTAAAGTCAGTGTGGGTTGGGTCAACAGAAGTAGTAAGGATACCAGGGCTGAATACTGCACAATCACAATTCTTACACCCAGTTGGCCGGGCCACAAAGGAAGAAGAAAATGGAGAGCAGAACTGGCTGATATTGGAAGTGGAGCATCACAGATCGCAGTTAGGGCAAATGGGATGAGGGCAGTTTCCTCTTAGGAGGATTTATAGGTAATACGTCAGCTATAAAGACTGTTTAAAACATCAGTGCCTTTGAAAGACTGTGCCTGTCACAATAGATGGTTGAGGATCCCTGTGTTCTGGAGGAAACCCTCAAAGTCTATTTGCATAATATGGCAACACAATGAGAAGAGGTGCTGTGGTAAGATAGTGGCTATCAGCATTGAATAACCTCATACAGGACATGGAAGATGTAAATGAACAGCACTGACACAGATTGCCTATGCTGAGACAGTTCTGATGTATCAGTGGATAAGATCTCGACATGAAGGAGGCAAGTGTTACCTGGTTTTCCTAATAGTGGCTCATTCTGTAGTCACTGATCTTATACATGCTTTCTTTGAGCATTCTATTGCTTAATGCCAGTTCTAATTGAAAATAATTGCCTCATCTGATGCCTCCTAACCCAATGCTTTTTCCTGTCCTATGGCAACAAGCTTCATATATCACAGCAATTCTAAGCACTCATGAGCAAACCTTATGGGTGAACTACAGGGAATGTAGGACATTTGTAAGTGTGTTGGCAAATTATTTTTCAATTAAATGCAGCATCTAATAAACAATGAAAAAGTTGACCATGTATGATCTTTGATTATAGTTTGTGTGATCTTTGACTTGCACATTTCTCTGTGATCTTGCCCCTGGGTCTGGGGCTGGGATTTGGAGAAAGCATCTTGCATTCCCTATAATTAGAAAGGAGATGTCCCAAAGCATCTGTCTCTGGATTGTCATCTGAGTGAAAGTTCAGCTGCAGGCAGCCCTCTTGCATAGGTGCAGGAGCATCCTTGGCCACAGTGGCAGGAATCAGTGCATGTAGTCTGGCAGAGTGGCCAAGGAGCTGGCCAATGGCAGTGGGTGCTTTGGGAATCAGTGGCCTGCCTCTTTCAGGACACAACTGTACATGGGTGCTATGAAAGAGTGAAACTGCACCTGCCAGAATGTCCATGCGTTTGAGACCATCCTTTGCAATAGAATTCTGTAGTTTTCCAATCATTGTAGCTACAATGTTCAGGCCATTTTGCTGCCCTGCATCCAATCATTGACCTGGGGTATATGAGGGTAGCAAGTCCTTAAAAGTGGCAACACTTTTAATAGATTTGCTCATGAATTTTCTTGACTGCAATGTGGCAAGACTCATGGTTTGGATAAACTCCTTCACCTTCTGCCCAAAACCATGCACAGCTTCAGAAAACTCTGTTGAATGTCAGATATTTCCATTTGCTGCTCCAATACTCTCGTAAAGGCTTAACATTTCTGACTAACTCAGTGAGGTTGGTGCTACCATCAGCCTCTGATGGGGTCTATCACCTGACTCCACCGCTTCTAACACCTGCTCACATGTATTGTGTTCCTCACCATGTGAAAAATGGTTCAGCTTCAGTGCATATCCCACTGACGTGCCTGTATCCACAGTGCTGTATGGTGTGGTTGAATCACATGATGCTGCCTTCTCTGAGTGTCAATCACTCTAGGGACTGTTTATTTGTTTATGCACTGCCTCCTGCAGTTCCTCTGATTTTAGTCGTTCTGTGGAAAGAAAATTCAAATTAATGTATGTGGCTTCTCTGTGTTCCTTCAGCTTTCCAGCCCTTTACTTAACAGAATCCCAATTGTCAATTGCCAAAGCCTACAACTAAGATCAAATAGGTGTTATTAACATCAAAGGGTGCCATTTCTCATGCATGGGATGTTCACTGTCTCTCAGTCAAACCCCATTTCGCCCTTGATGATCCCATGCCCTGTTGAATATGATGCAGTTTCATGGTCTCCTCTTCCATTGATATTGTGACAGCATCAGATTTGCCACTTGCGATCCCCAGCCATGACTAATGGCAAAGCCCTTCCAAACCTGTCCTCCATGCTGCTCACCTTGGGCATTAACTCAGTCAGTCAGCTCAGGTGCACTACAGTCTGTGAGCCTGCATAGAATACAGTGCCTGAAATCATTATCTTTTCTTTCCAACCTATCTGCCCTCCTTATTTAGATGCGACTGCAGAGGAAGCATCGTTTTGGCTGCTACCAGGAAAGTTTGCCTTCCTGTTATATTGCTGACCTCTTTGAAGTCAGGACCCAAAACTGGCCCTGACTTCTGAAAATATCCTATCTTTGGAAAGTTTTCCTCATTGAGCCATTATTGGAAAAGAAGGCCATTGAGTCCTTGCTGGCTCCCTGTGGAACAATCCAATCATTCCTATTTCCAAAATCTACATCTATAGCCCTGCAAATTTATTTCCTTCAAATGCTGTGCTGATTCAATTTCCTTTGTAAAGCATTGTGTCTGCTTCCAGCAGCAAGTTTTAGGTCCTTATCACTAGCTGTGTAAAAATGTTATTTCTCACAACCTTGTTGTATGTCTTGCTTAAAAGTATAAATCCATGTTCCCTGGTCTTGTGACTGTCAGCTAATGGGAATAGCTATCCCTTTTAAATTCCTCTGCTCCAAGGAGAACAACCTCAGCTTTTCTAACCCAACTTTGTAAGCTAAAATACCTTATGCTGGGAACCATTCTGATAAATATTGCCTACAAGGAACATTCATATTTTTCCTGAAGTGTGGTGGCCAGAATTGGATCCAAAATGTGGTCCTACCAGAGCTTTGTAAAGGTTCAGCCTAACTTCTTTGCTTTTATATTCAAAAATTATATTTACAAGATCCAGGATCCTATATGTTTTGCAAACCATTGTCAATATGTCCTGACACCTTCACAGGAAATCCAAGGTTCCTTTATTCCTGAGCACACTTTAGCACTATATAATGAAGTCAATATGGTCACTCTCTATCCCTTCTCAGAAAATGCAATACATCTCTCTTCATTTTAATTCCATTTTCCACTTTTCAACACCACTGGCTGCAATGCTTCAGAGTGGGAAAACAACCATTTGCCACAACTTGCTGTTTTTGATCAAAAAGCCACTTACTATTCAATCTAACACTGACTTTCCTATTCTATTAACCTTGATCTTGCTAACCTTTTAAATGGTACTATGTTAAGTGATTTCTTAAAATTTATATAGAAAGCTTCTATTTTGCATCCTTTTCATCAACCTTCTCTATTACTCAATCAAAATTTACAGTTAGATTTGTTAAGCACAATCTGCCTTTGAAATTAATCCTCTTCCACTTTAAAAGTTCTAATTTATATTGTTTCTTGTTCTTTACTTATATGAACCTTACAACATGATAATCACTCGTACCCCAGATGATTTCCCACAGATACTTGGTCCACTTTGTGCATCTCATTCCTCAGCTCTAGAGACAGGCAATAAATGCTGGCCAGCCAGCAAAGCACATGTCCCACAAGTGAATGAACAAAAAAAGTGCTTTCTTTCTGGATGGTCAGTGAAATTACTAGTCAACTAAGTTCTCTAAAACAGAATTTCAGAAATTCCTACCCTACTTTGCTTTTTACCATTGTTCCAATCAATATTTTGGCAATTAAAGTCCTCTAATATTTCTGTTCTATAGTTATTGCACATCATTGTGGATTTTTCCACAGATTTGCTCTCTCTCATTATTTGTAAAGCTCCAACATGCTCCAGTAGCTCTAACAAAATAGATTCTGTTATTTTCCCTCAAGAACATTTTCTTCCCATCATTACAATGTCTCCTTAGGAAGGATCACTGGACCGGAAACGTTAACTCTGATTCCTCTCCACAGATGCTCTCAGACCTTTTCCAGCAATTTCTGTTTTTGTTTCTGATTTTGAGCATCCGCAGTTTCTTTCGGTTTTTATTGCATAGTCTTTCTCTGTTTTTCTTCCTTACTTTCTCTGAACTTTGGATCAGTCAAAATTAAGATTCCAGGTCTTATCATTTTTTACCTGTCTGTTATTGCCACTCAAACATATTAACTGTTTGAGCTTGTAGCTCACTTTGTGTGAAGTAAATACCGCACACTTCAGTGCTGCAGAATATTGCTTCTACAGAATATTACACTTCGGGGATTCGGTGAGTGAGGCAATTTTAAGAAGCAATACCTTCCTAAAATTTTGTCAAGTTTCTCATTAATTATGTAAGTTTGTTGTAACCTGCTAGTAGGTGGTAAATTTCTCAACTGTAATAGTTAATTAATTCTGTGGCTACTTAGATCTAATAATTCGTGTTTGCAGTGGCTGTCTAGGGAGGTACTACATCTACAGAATGCTAAACTCAGAAATTTGTTGAAGTAGGGAATTCTGCTGTGCAGAAAGAAATACTGTTCTGGCATTTTATCACAAAACAAAGAGGAATCTAATTTTTATTGGAAGTTTAAATTTTTTCTTTCTTTTGTATATATGTGCCTTTTTTAAAACTGCATTTGTAACTAAACAAGAACAGGAACACAGGGATTCATAGAAAAACAGGCATGCTGTGCTGCACGTACAAGAGTAGAATATTTATCTAAGCATTTATTGACATAAAGCTGACAAAAACAACTATAGCCTGAGGTGTGCAATGAAGATCCAAAGCCGGACACTTTGTTGTCAGATTTGCTGTATGTGCTGTTGAAATTTACTTTGATTTCCTTTTTTAAAGTCTTTCATTCTTTTGTCAGTTTCATTTAAAGTGATCAGATATTTAGAAATCAAAATATTACTGTTTTGTAGCAGTCCTGCTAATACTTTCCCTGTTACTTTTAGTTTATGTGAAAACATAGATATAGAGGCTGAAAAGCTAAAATGAAAATTGAAATTGCATTCCTTACAGAATCTGTGTCAGGAAATCTTAAAACAAAGAATAATTTCTTCATTTCAGCTATTCTAGTATGTACCACAAGAGAGCAGCAGAAACTAAGAGAAGTTGTATTTTCACACAAGTGTAGGAAGTGAGAAGTCTGAAATTCAGGTTGCTTTCCTTTCAGGTAGTGTCAAGCGGAAGGAAAGGGACATGCTACATCGTTCAGTTTGTCCTCACTCTTTAGTCATTGCTACATACAACATCTCACATCCGAGGCACCAAAGAGTTCTTGTTGCATAGTGGTGGTCACCTCTGGGAAATTGTGTCAGTTAACAGGGTAAAATGGGTAAGTGGATTTGCATTCTGGGTGATATATCTCCTCCATAGAATGGGAAAGTTGTCGTCAATCAGGTAGCTGGATGGACAGACTAACCTTTCTGGCTAAGAAGGCATGGTAGTTGTGGCAAACTCAAGTTTTCATTATGAATGGAACAAAAACAAAGTTGCAGGAAAAGCTCGGCAGATTTGGCATCATCTGCTTAAGAAGAGTCGCCAGACCCAAAACGTTAACTCTGCTTTTTCCTTCGCAGATGCTGCCAGACCTGCTGAGCTTTTTCAGCAACTTTGTTTTTGTTCCTGATTCACAGCATCTGCAGTTCTTTTGGTTTTCTTTATGAATGCTTCAGGCACAGTAGGTCATTAACTGTAGCCTTCTCCATCTCTAGATGTCTTGACCCCATTGTTTCCAACCCCATACATCAGAATCCAGTGTGACATATTCTATCTACATTTCTCTCACTTCAAACAATGTCAAATAGAAATACTATTAATTATATACCTCTGTTTTCTGCCACCGTTTTCTTCAATGCATTTATTCCACAACCTCCAGGGGAGGCAATGGCATGTTGGTATTATCACTGGACTGTTAATCCAGGTAATTTTCTGGGCACCCAGGTTTGAATCCTGCCATGACAGATGGTAAAATTTAAATTCAATAAAACTCTGGAATTAAGAGTCTCGTGGTGACCATGAATCTATTGCTGATTGTCAGGAAAAATCCATCTGGTTCCTGTTTAGAGAAGGAAACTTCCAACCTTACCTGGTGTGGCCTACATGTGACTCCAGACTCACAGCAATATGGTTGATTCTTAACTGCCCTCTGGGCAATTAGGGATGTTCAATAAATGCTGACATAACCAGTGCTGCCGTCATCCCATGAATGCATATAAAAAAAGCTGTATGACAACAGATAAGCAGTAAAATTACACCGGAAGCTATAATTGTAGATTTGCAAACATGTGATTCAGGGCACTGGTTGTTCATCACTGAATGTATCAGTATTGCAGCTCAGTACCCACTGCTTGTCTGAGAAGTCCCCTTTTGAACAAAACTGCTTCTTTCAATAGTTCAAGGAAAGAGTAAGAAAACATTTCCAAGAATTGCTTGCTTCTTTGTTGTCTTGCCAACATGCTATGGTTGACAGGCAAAAAATATTCACTTCAAAAACATCCAAAATCTAGTTCCAGATCTTTCTGTCTCAGTACTACTGCCTGGAGTAAACTAAAATTCTGGGTGCAGGCTCTATCTCACAGTGGAAGACATTAGTAGCATACCAGAGCTTCAAGTGAGTCAGGGGACAGAGGTGAGTGTAGTAACCATCACTAAGGAGAAGGTGCTGGGGATGCTGAAAGGTCTGAAGGTGGATAAATCACCTGAATTGGATGGACCCAGAGTTCTGAGGGAGATAGCTGACGAAATTGTGGAAGCATTTTTGGTGATCTTTCAGGAATCACCGGGGTCAGGGAGGCTGCCAGAGGACTGGAAAATGGCTAATGTAACACCCCTGTTTAAGAAGGGAGGGAGGCAGAAGATAGGAAATTATAGGCTGATTAACCTGACCTGAGGCGTTGGTAAGGCTTTAGAGTCCATTATTAAGGATGTGATTGCAGAATATTTGTAAGTGGATAGTAAAATAGGGTTGAGTCAACACTCATCAAGGGGATGTCATGCCTGGCAAATCTGTTAAAATTCTTTCAGGAAGTAGCGAACAAGTTAGACAAAGGACAGCCAGTGGACATGATCTATTTGGATTTCCAGACGGTCTTTGACAAGATGCTGCACAGGAGGCTGCTAAATAAGAGCCCATGGTGTTACAGGTAATGTACTGTCATGGATAGAGCATTGGCTGACTGGCAGAAGGCAGAGAGTAGGCATAAACGGTCTTTTTCAGGATGGCAGCCAGTGACTTGTGAAGTTCCGCAGGGATCAACATTGGGACCACAACTATTCACATTATACATAAACAATCTGGATGAAGGAACTGAGGTCAGTTATGTTTGCAGGTGACACAAAGATAGGTGGAGGGACAGGTAGTGTTGAAGAAGCAGGGAATCTGCAGAAGGACTTGGACATGCTAGATGAGTGGGCAAAGAAGTGGCAGATGGAATGCACCTTGAAAGTAAGAGTAGAGGTACACATATTTTCTAAATGTGGAAAGGCTTCAGAAATCTGAAGCACCAAAAGGACTTAGGAGTACTGGTTCAGGATTCTCTTGAGGTTAACATGCAGGTTCAGTTAAGCATTTGGGAAGGCAAATACAATATGGACATTCATTTCAAGAGGTTTGGAATACAATAGCAAAGATATACTGCTGAGGCTGTGTAATGCTCTAGTAAGACCACATTCGGAATATTTTGAGCAGTTTTTGGCCCGATATCTAGGGAAGGTTCTGATGGCCTTGGAGGGGATCCAGAGGAGGTTCACAAGATTGAAGGGCTTGTCATATGAGGAGTTGTTGAGAACTCCAGGTCTTTATGCAACAGAGTGTAGAAGGAAGAAAGGGAATCTCATTTAAACCTACAGGATGCTGAGAGGCCTGGAGAGAGTGGTCATGGAGAACATGCTTCCACTAGTGGGAGAGACACTAGGACCCAAAGGCACAGCCCCAGGATGAAGGGATGACCCTTTGGAGCTGAGATGAGGATGAATTTCTTCAGTAAAAGTTTGTGGATCCTAAGTAATTGAGTGTACTTAGGATAGAAATAGATAGGTTCTTGATTAGTGAGGGGATCAAGGGATACGGGGAGAAGACTAGAAAATGAGAAACATATCAGTCTTGATTGAATAGCAGAGCCGACCCGTTGGGGTGATTGGCCTAATTCTGCTCCTACATCTTGTAGTCTCATGATAGAACCTGAACACAGAACTCTGCTGATTGCCCATGAGCTGAACTGATATAAAATAGATGTTACAACACTAAGCAAAAGTGAGTTGCTGAGATTGGCCAAGCTATGAAATTGGTATTGACTTCACCTTCTGAAATGGCTGGTCTAAATGTTAACTTTGATAACAAATCCAGTACAACAGACAAACTTGAGAATTTACCAAAATGTATCAATGACTGCCTAATGACATTCTGATTGTGGGTTACCATGAAATACAAAGGCACTATCATTAAGCCTATCGCCAGCTGACTGTTCCTCAGATCAAGGATGAGATGGCTCAAGTTCGGGAGCTCCTGCCATGTTGATGTGACTAACAAGCCAATTCTTAATCCGTAAATCTTTAGGTCAATGGCCCATAAGGTAGTGGGATTAGAAGTATGGGATTTTCTTCCTTTGCTTCTCTGCTGCCTCTTTGATTTATCATTAACGCATAACTCAAAATGTGTTGCAACATCATAGACAAGTTATTGTCATTTTGAATGATTGATAGCAAGCTCCATATGGTCATTAATGTCAATGCTGCTATTCCTCAAGGAAATGTTTAGAATGTCTTTGTAGAGTTTCTTTGCCTTTCAGGAACACTAAACACTCGGGGCACAGTGCCCAGTGAATCAAAGTGACTAGCGATTCAAATTGGATGTTGCATACTTTTGCCTGAATGACTATGGAGCTGTCTTCAAGAAAGGCACTAGCATTTATTCAACAGTCCACCTATCTTCAATATATGACAGAGACATTATTGAGACATTGTGGAATGTATCTGGCAACTTGTGTGTTGCTGATACACAAGTCCCGATCTCACTACAGTACTCTGGTAATGACATTATCTCTATTCATTAGGACTTTGTTGACTTGTAAAGAGTCCTTCTTATTAAATACTCACTGGCACAGTTTGTAGACAGACACGGCTGATCTGGAGTATGATAAAAATGTTACTTTTGGAATTTGGATTGTTTTATAAAGAGAGAAATGCGGATGTTGGTTAGCACTGTATAGTTTTGTTTCAGAAAGAAATCAAAGTCATTCTGAAGCAGTGACTTAAATGCACCATTTCTAAAAAGACATGTGACTACAATCAAGGGTCTGGGAGAGCCCTGGAGTGTTAATGTAAAAAGATGTCTTTACTGTTTAGTTTATGACAAGTAGTGTAAACACATGAAGCCATTTGTTTTATTTTCAGTTCAGTTCAGAAAACAACAGTTTTAGTAGAGTGTTGACACAACTTCTCTGCTGAAAGGAATTTTTCAGTTCAGAGGAAACCAGTCACTGCAATGCCAGCTTTTTCCTTCTTGTCTATGAATTGTTCAAGCTAAGGGAGTTTCGAATAGAAATCTTCAGGTTATTTGAATTGAAAACAAATTCAGCCATCAGAACTATAAAAGGTTAGGCCATCAGACTTGAAGAGGAATTGTAAAGTTGTCTTCAAGAAAGTGAACTGGAATGGGTTAAGTAGAAACTTACAGTTGAAATAGAAGTAAAATTTCTTTGGACTTGAGGTTCTGTGATGGAAAGTGTTGAGGAACAAGATGCATTGTTTTAATGTTTGTGTTAAGATCTTTCTAATGGTAATATGTCTAAAAAGGTTGGTTTGTTTGTTTTCTTTTTTGTATTATAAACTTATGTCCTGTTGTCAAAGAACATCTGCAGTCTCATGTGAATATGTTACCCACCATCATGTTAACAGTGAAAATTAAAATAAAAATATGATCTATGCAGCCAGCATTCATTCTGGAATCTGACTTGCTCAGTAATACCAGCTAAGATCATAAAAGGTGTTAGCTCTCCTTGCAGATGGTGGCCTCTTGAGACAAAGCTGTCAAGGTATCAGAAGTGCTCAACATATTCTCAATCTCTCATCAACATGACTATGGAATATTTGGCTGACCAGGTCTGGTTGATATTTAAGTTTAGTTTTGGCAGCATTTAAGGATAGGCTGAATCTCTCATATGTACACATTGAAGAGATTGAAAGTGGCTTGTAAATGTGAGCGATGATAATACAGTTGTCTGCAATTAATAAGTCTATTATCATTAGTTTAGTTTTGATATGGGGGAACTAGAAGTTCCTTCTGGGCAGCTCCTGAGCCTGGGGCTCATCTGTTCTTATCTGCTTTCTTTTTTTACTTTTTTAATTTTGCTCTTTTTTTTCGTTTTTCTTTTCTTTAAAGCCTTATGTGGTGGGTTAATTGGCAGCTTTGGCACAGCGGTGAGAGCAGGCCATGTCCGAATGTTGGCAGCCTCCTGCCGGTCTGAGGTGACAGCAGCGGCTGCAGACATGGCTTCTCTCGGCGACTGGAGGCAGGAGCAGCAGTAAGGATTCAGCTCCTCCTGGCGTTTGGGGGCAGCTGCGGCAAAGCTCCTCCAGTGATTGGAGGCAGTAGCAGCAAGAATGTGGCTCCTCCTGGCAATCGATATAAAACTCGCAGGCTGAGCAAGACTGCAGCCGTGGCTAGGCCCAGGTGCCTGCATCAATGGTTCCAAACAGCTTTATGGAGGTAAGACTTAGACTTCAAATACTGGACGTTTTTCTTACCTTTTTGGTTTTCTTTTATTTCTGGTGCTTTTTTTCAAATTCTGGTTTTGTAACCATGATGGTGCTGGAGAATGGCAACTTTGTACACTTTTCAGTGTATTCATGTATTCCTTTACTCGAGTACATGTGACAATAAAATCTAATTTAAAAAAAATTCTAAAAAGATGCATTTGATCTTTGAGTTGAAAATCTGTTGTTGGGTAAATTGTAAATAGCTGGGGGGGGGGGGGGGGGGGGGGGGCGGGGGAACTATCACACAGCCTTGCTTGACACTGGCCTGGATTTTGTTTCAGATCTCCCACTCAAGTTAGTTACACACATATCATCATGAAGCTGTTGCAGGATGGCGATGAAGTTTCTTGAACATCTAACTCTCTGGAGCACAATCTGTAGCAACTTGCCATTTACTAAGTCAAGTGCTTTGGTCAGGACAGTGAATGTAGTGAAGAGTTCTTGGAGTAGTTATTGACATATTTCTTTGATTTATCTAGCAACAGAAAGGTTGCTCATGTTAGAGGTTCCTCTGGAATGTCTAAAGCTTTATTGTATCTCTGCCAGGATTTCCTCGATCACAGGAAGTGGGTGATTCAGGACCCACCCGCTGCATATCTGGACTTCATTTTTCATTTACAAGAGGAAATACCTTTATGTTGTCACAGCATGATTGATGTCCCTTCTTAAAGTTTGTACATTTTTGGCATTTCTGATGCCGAGGTGCAGAAGGGTGTGTTTCCTTTTCCTACCAAGTCCGTAGGGTGAATGCATGTAGCTTTGATGAGAGCTAAAGCTCATTGGCTTTGAAGACTTTAGCTGGAATACCATCAGCCATAAGGTTTATTGCTTTTCATCAGTCTGACTTCTTGTTGCAGCTCTCCCACCAATGGTAGTCCACAATGGTTTCTAACACAGGATATTTGTGGATTGTCTGGAGAGTATCAGCTGCCACTATGGATTCAGAGTTGGAAAATTATTTCGAATATTGTTTTCAGTGTTGACTGGTGGCATTGTCATCCTTAAAAAGATAGACACCATCCTGTGAGTGAAAGGTTTTTTTTAATCTATTTGACCTTGATCTATAGATGACCATGCCGGCTTCAAAAAAAGCTTTTCATATGGTGGTCAGAATATTGTTGGATCTCTCAGGCCTTCTCTTCTCATCACACGTCCTTTATTTTCTAGGTTTGTGTTTGGGCCTTCAAGCTGTAAAGAATACTGTCTTGATGTGCGTCCTGGAGTTGTCTTGCCTGGCAATGAGGCTTGTTCATTTTTATTCCAGGAGGTCATATATTTCAGCATTCCTTTTCATTAAAGCAGTCATGGTGATGATAGTGCTTGAATCCAATGGCATAAATCCAAGAACCTATTACAACTGATTTTACTTGACTGGTCTGAAATTGAGTTGGATGTGTAAAGATTTTCCCGATTGACTGTGAGCTACACTTGGATTTCTCTGTTTGTTCAGGTCTCTTTAGGGCTGAGACATTAACCTTTTTCCTCTGAACTTTGAGTTCATGCAATTTCTTGGAGCTGGTTGAATGTTTACCTCTGATCTAACTCGTTAATAATCTGTCCAGCAGGCGACAGTCTTCCATATGGATCAAATGATGCAGGCATCACTCTGATCTTTGAACTGAAATGACATAATCCTTTAGATGTCGATGCTTTATTATGATGCCTTCTTGTGGTTTTGTATTTATCCTTCTGATGGAAGAACAAATGTTATGTTGAGGCTATGGTGCGCACTTTTTGTCAGCAGGAGGACAGTATGTGTATTGGATTTTCCACCCCTTTTATTCTCAGTGGTTTCTCTCCAAACATTGGAGTCATGAACAACCTTGGCATTAAAGTTCTCCAGAAGAACAATTTTTCTTTCGGAATATCAGTGAGGACTACAAGATCAGAATAGAACCTGCCCTTTACAGCTTCATCAGAATCAAGGGTCAGGCATAAGCACATATGATTAGAGTTGAGCTGTCACGAAGTGTCATGAATCTTTCACTTATACATTCTGGCATTATATTTAAGATCTTAGTGCGGTTAGCAAAACCAACTCCATGGACACAAGAATAACTGTCATACAATCCTTTCGGGATGTCATAGTTTTAGGCTAAAGAGTGACGGATTTAAAACAGAGATGAGGAGGAATTACTTCTCTCATAGGTTGTGAATCTGTAGAATTCAATTTTCAGAATGCAGTTGGCACTGGGACGCTGAATAATTTAAGGAGGAGATAAACAGATTTTTAGATGGTAGTGGTTTAAAAGGCTATAGGGAATGGGTAGGTAAGTGGAGTTGAAGCTGAGATGAGATCAGCCATGTTCATATTAAACAACAAAGCAAGTTCAAGAGTGGATGACCTCACCGTGCCAGGGACCTGAGTTTAATTCTAGCCTTGAGTGACTGTCTGTGTGGAATTTACACATTCTCCTGTGTCTGTGTGAATTTCTGCTGGGTGCTCTGCTTTCCTCCCACAATCCAAAGATGTGAAAGCTAGCTGAAGTAGACAGGGTAAATGAGGGTTATGGGAATATGGTGCGGAGGTGGTCTGTGTGCTATGATCTTCAGAGGGTCATACAAACTTGATGGACCGAATGGCCTCTATCTGCACTGTAGGGATTCTATGAGAGGCTGAATGGCCTACTCCTGTTCTTAGTTCTTATGATGTCTGTTCAGGGCTTTGAGAGGAATTTGCAATGGGAGAGATGCATTCATTTGTGATCCATGTAAGTTCAAATGACATAAGTCTCAGGAGACTGGTTAAGGAGGTAAGAGCCCACGGGATCCAGGGAATTTGGCATATTATATTGAAAATTGGCTCAGTATCAGGAGGCAGAAGGTGATGGTTAAAGATTGTTTTTGTGACTGGAAGCCTGTGTCAACTGGCATACCTCAGGGTGTGGTGCTGAGTACTTTGTTGTTTGTTGTGTACATTAATAATGTAGCAGATGATCAGTAACTTCATGATGATTGGTGATGTGATAAATAGCAAGGAGGAAAGCCTTAGGCTACAGGCTTATATAGATGGACAGGTCAGATGAGCAGAACAGTGGCAAGTGAAATATAATCCTGAAGTATGTGAACTGATACATTTTGAGTGGACTAACAAGGCAGGTGAGTACATGATGAATGGTAAGACCTTAGGAAGTATAGAAAATCAGAGGGGCCTTGGTGTGTAGGTCCACAGATCCTTGAAGGTCACATGGAATATAGATAAGATGGTTAGGAAGGCATATGTGATACTTACGTCTTTAGTCGTGGAATAGAGCAGGGAATTTATGATGGATTTGTATAAAGGGTTAGTTAGACCATAGCTAGAGCACTGTTTGCAGTACTGGTTGCTGCACAGTGCAACTGATGTGATTACACTACAGAAAGTGCAGAGGAGATTCACCAGGATGTTGCCTGGGCTGGATACTTATATCTATGGTGAGAAACGAGATAGGCCTTGGTTATCTCCCCTAGAGCAGAGATGGCTGAGGGAGTACCTGGTTGAGATGTATACAATTAAGGGGAATAGTTTGGGTAGATTGGAAGAATGTTTCCTCCTTGGGAGAAGGGTCAGTAACCAAGGAACATAAATTTAAGGAAAAGGCAGGAGGTTTAGAGATGTTTTGAGGAAAATTTGTTTCACCCAGAGGGTGAGGGTATTTGGAACTCACTGCCTGAAAAGGTAGTAGAGATAGAAACCCTCACAGCTGTTAAGAAGTATTTAGATGAACACTTTGAAATATCATTGCATACAAGACCACAGACCAACTGTAAAATGGGATTAGAGTAGTGATTGATGACTGGCACACGCAAGATGAATTGAAGTGCCTGTTTCCATGCTGTAAAAATCTATGACTCCTGGTCTAGATACTTATAGCTGCTCAACATCTCTAACTAGCCTCATACTTTAATATACACAAACCTGATGAATGAAATTTGACCACAGCTGCTGCCAGACCTCCTGAATATTTCCAGACTTTCTCCTTTAACTCACACTCATTTATTATGATAAAAATGATATTGTTCTTGTTTCATCTTTCTTGCCAAACTTCTGCAAATGTGCAAGTCAGCACATCTTCAAAGAACCCTATATATTGTAATCTATTGAGCAGATCCAGACAAACCACAAGTATACTTCTAATAGAGCCAGACAATTGTGGAGAGACAGGATTGTCAGTGTTCACAGGAGCATAGCATTAGCAGCAGATGATCTTGTTAGTTTTAAACACATTGTAAGCTTATCCCATGCAATGTAACGGGGCAGCCTTAAAAGGCAAAGACCAAGATGTATGTTAGTCCTGTATAACAAATTGGGGTGAGATAGCAGGAACAGCAGATGCTGGAGAGTCTGAGATAATAAGGTGTAGAGCTGGATGAACACAGCAGGCAAAGTAGCATCAGAGGAGCAGGAAGGCTGACGTTTCAGGCCTAGACCCTTCTTCAGAAATGGGGGAGGGAAAGGGGGTT
>NC_063332.1:132342960-132353309 GCF_021869965.1 Rhincodon typus | reverse complement strand
CATCTGCTAATGTGGTATACTGCATCCGCTGTACCCGTTGTGGCCTCCTCTACATCGGGGAAACCAAGCGGAGGCTCGGGGACCGCTTTGTAGAACACCTACGCTCGGTTCGCACTAAACAACTGCACCTCCCAGTCGCGAACCATTTCAACACCCCCTCCCATTCCTCAGACGACATGTCCATCCTGGGCCTCCTGCAGTGCCACAACGATGCTACCCGAAGGTTGCAGGAACAGCAAATCACATTCCGCTTGGGAACCCTGCAGCCCAATGGTATCAATGTGGACTTCACAAGCTTCAAAATCTCCCCTCACTCTACCGCATCCCAAAACCAGCCCAGCTCGTCCCCGCCTCCCTAACCTGTCCTTCCTCCCACCTATCCCCTCCTCCCACTCCAAGCCCCAACCCCATCTCCTACCTACTAACTTCATCCCGCCCCCTTGACCTGTCCGTCCTCTCTGGACTGACCTATCTCCTCCCTAACTCCCCACCTACACTCACCTCTACTGGCTCCAACCCCGCCTCTTTGACCTGTCTGTCTCCTCTCCACCTATCTTCTCCTCTATCCATCTTCTATCCGCCTCCCCCTCTCTCCCTATTTATTTCAGAACCCCCTTTCCCTCCCCCATTTCTGAAGAAGGGTCTAGGCCTGAAATGTCAGCCTTCCTGCTCCTCTGATGCGCTTTGCCTGCTGTGTTCATCCAGCTCTACACCTTGTTATAACAAATTGGGGTTCCAGCTCATTCCAGTAGCCAGAACACACATGTATAGTCTGCAGCTTTCACTAAATCTTTAGCCCTTGACCATTTAAACTATGATGTAACCCTTTGAATATCTGCGTTTTGCAAAAAACATAATCTAAAACTGTCATTAATACTGAAAATACCCTTATCATCACCAATGCCACCTCTCGTTGTCAAATAAGAAGATGACATGTATTCTCGTTTTAGACAGTGATACCTTAGTCAGGAGCAGGAGTAGACCAGATGGCTGTTCAAGCCTATTCTACCATTTAAAGCAATCATGAATGATCTTGGACTTCAACTGCATCTTCCTGCCTCCTCCTGTACATCTTGATTCTCTTAGATATCAAACAACAATCTGTGCCAGCTTTAAATGCATTTAATGATGGACCATCCACAACTACCTGGGCTGGAAATTCCAAACATTCCCAACCTTTAAGCAAAGTACTTTCTCCTCATCTTAGTTCTAAATAATTAGCCTCTTAACCTGAGAGCATATTTCAGACTCCCTGACCAAGGAAAGAAAACTCTCAGTGTCCAGCCTATGAAGACCTTTCCAAATTTTGTATATCTCAAAGGGATTGCCTCATCTTTCTAAAATCGGAACATCATTGGCTGAGGTAGTCGGAACTGCAGATGCTGGAGAATCTGAGATAACAAGGTGTAGAGCTGGTTGAACACAGCAGGCCAAGCAGCATCAGAGGAGCAGGCATTGGCTGAATTTACTTAGCCTTCCATTATTAGTCAACTCCCTCAGCCCAAGGACTAATTTAATGAACGCTTGTTGTACTGACTTCCATGCAAATATAACCTTCTACAAATGTGGAGACCAAAATGCACACAGTACTCTAGATGTGATCTCACCAAAACACAACTTTAATAAGACTTCTTTATTGTTAATTTCCGTACTCCAAAGTACATCAATGATGCCAAATGTAAAAGTAAGCTTTGCACGGTCAGGAAGGACAGATACCATCCAGAATGAAACACAGCTTGAGTGAGTGCATAGTTTGGGGAATTTGGAGGCAGTGTGGGAATTGGTGCAGAGGGGAAGAGATGTTTTTTGCTTGTTTTGTTTTGGCTTATAGCTTGTAAGGTTTCTTCTTAACAGGGTAAATTGATCAGGATCAGGTGCCCAGCATAAAAGAGTGACATCACAGGTAAACCATAAGTTCATTGGTAGGTGATAGCTACTAATTTGACAATCTATTATAGATTACTTTTACATTGAAGGTGAATGGGGAAATATGTCCAAGTTACAAACTAAAAGACCAGTAGGAAATGTTTAAAAATCAAATTTAGAACTAAGTAAATAAATTAGAGATGCATGGCCATGCAATGTGTTACACTGGCATGATGTGGAAGCTGGTGAACCCCATTGTAGCTTGTAGTGGCCACATCCGTAGTAAGTGTTGGTTACGTGAAGAACACAGGTTCAGAGTTGATGAGCAGTACTCTGAGCTTCAAACACTGCCAAAAGTTAGGGAAGGGAAGAGATTCCTGGACACTGTGTTTCAGGACGTAGTCACACACCTTAGACTATCAACCTTGAATTTGGTCAGTGGTCAGGGTTATGAGGGTGTGACTATGAGTGAGACAGGTAGAGGAATCTAGGAGGTAGTGCTGAAAGAGAATCAGCCCTTGAGCTTGTCTAATAGCTTTGAGATTCTTACTCCCTGTGTAGATGATAGAGGGGGCTGCAGGGCAGATGAGCAAACCGACTGTAGTATCATGGTGCAGGGAATCATTCAGGAGTGGGGAGAAAAAAGAATGGTAGTTGTAATAGGGGATTAGTATAGTCAGGGGAATAGATTCTTTTCTCTGCAGCCAGGATTAAGAGTCCTGAAGACTGTGTTGCATGCCTGGTGCCTGGGTTCAGGATAATTCATCTGGGTAAGGGTCGTTGTAGACATGCTGAATTTCCTTAGTCTTTTGAGAAAGTAGAGGCGTTGATGTGCTTTCTTGACTGTAGTATCAATATGGATGGACCATAATAGATTATTGGTGAGTTCTTACTCCTATGTACTCAAAGCTCTTGACCATCTCCACCTCAGCACCATTGATACAGACAGTGGCATGTCCTCCATTTTGCTTCCTGAAGTTGATGACCAGCTCCTTCATTTTGCTGACATTGTGGGTGAGATTGTTGCCTTTACACCACGCCACTAAGCTGTCTATCTCCTTCCTGTACTCTGTCTTGTCATTGTTTAAGTTCTGACTCACTATGGTGGTGTCATCAGCAAATTTGTAAATGGAGTTAGAGCTGAATTTGGCCATACAGTCGTGAGTGCATAAGGAGTATAGTAAGATGCTGAGAATGCAGTCTTGCAGGGCACCAATGTTGAGGATTATTGTGGAGGAGGTGTTGGCTGATCAACTGTCTGCTGGGTTTTATTCCGTGAGAATGACTAGGTCAGGCTGTTGCTTGACTAGTCTGTGAGACAGCTTTCCCAATTTTGGCACTAGCCCCCAGATGTTAGTAAGGAGGACTTTGCAGGCTATTGCCAGGCTATTTGTGCCATTGTCTTTTCTCGTGCCTAGGTTGATGCTGAGTGGTCCATTTGGTTTCATTTCTGTCTTGAGACTTTGTAGCAATTGATACAACTGACTGGCTTGTTAGGTCATTTCAGAGGGCAGTTAAGTTTCTGGATTAATAGTCTCGTGGTAATACCACCAGGCCGTCGCCTTCCCATGCCAATGCCAAAGGGTTTCTCATGTTGGTGCTATCAAAACAATTCATTATTCTGTCAAATCTGTCTGCAACATTCTCTGGTCTAAGGAGCATAATTCTTGTTTCTCCAATCTCTCCAAATAACTTTCATCTTCTGTTTATTAAACCAAAGACCCCACCTGCCTATTTTTTTAAACAACAGATTTGATTACAGAGACTTCTGCACATACACCCACCAATCTTTAGGTTCTTGCATCAAGTTTAAAGTTGTACTGTTTAGTCAATGTTTCTTCTCCTCGTTCTTCCTACCAAAACGTATAACTTCATACATCTCTGCATTAACTTTAATCTACCATTTGTCTGTTCAATTCACCAGGTCCTGTCTATGTCCTCCTGAAATCTGTCACTATCTTACTCACTGTTTGTTATATTTCAAGTTTCATGATCTCACCAAAGTTTGAAATTACACCAAGCTTAGTCGAGTCCTGATCAGAAATATATAATGCAAAGAGGGCTAGCCCCAGCACAGATCTCTGGGGGACACCAGCACACATTTCCTCCAATTTGAGAAGTAACTGTTCACCAATATTTTGCTCTTTCTATTGACTTCTCTTCCCACCTTTCTTAAGTTAAATAGGGTTACCAAAACATCGGTTGATGCCTTTCATATGATTGATCATTTTTGGATTTGCTAGTTAATTTTACAGTCAGGTGCAAGTCCTGCTGCTAACCCTCCTCATTTATCTGGGCTGGGGACCAGCAACAACAACATTTTGCTTTTTCCCTTTAGCTAATTTTGTACCAGTGCAGTCGTTGCCCCTTTTTAATCCACTGGACTACAATTTTGTTAACAAACCTCTTATGTGGTAATTTTCAAATGGTTTTTCAGAATCTACATGCATGATATCGAATGCATTACCCTCATTAACTCTGACTGTTATTACATCAAAAAACTCAAATCAGACAAACATAATTTGCCTTTACAACAAATTTATGCTGGCTTTCACTTATTAACCCCCTATTCCAATTAATTTGTCCATGACTTCATTGTAAAGGGTTCCCCATTATTAAACATAACTGACTAACTTTTAGATGCTCTGTTTGTCCCTCTCCCCTTTTTAACATGGATATAACATTTGTATCCTCCAATTCTCTGGCATATTTCTTTCAATGACCCACTCCATTTGCAAGCAGATTGACTCAACTCTTGTCCTCACCAAATTTTGTTTCCAAAATCTGTGCTTTTCCAGCAGTCTCTGTAAGATATATCTGTGAGAAACATGCTAGTTATAACTGACCAGTCAACTTCCAGGCAGAATAATTTGAACTTAGCAAAATTTACATTGTGTTATGACATAGAGTCAGCCAGCCAAACCAACTAAGCCATCCTGTCCCGGGAATTGCAACATTGTAAAATTAAAACATTCAAATACCCTTGAAATCACTCAATTTTTCTTAACCAAACTTTAAGAATAACAGATATCAGACACCAAACTTACAACTTAAGCAAAAATTAACAACTTATTGTTAATAAAATAACTTTAGCAGAACATGATAAACAAGCAATCTACTTGATATCTATGATATAGCCCAATCTTACTTAATAAGAACCTTGACTCAAATATTGACAGAGGGACTCAGTGAAGGGGTAAATTAGAAAAGAAAAAAAAAAGTGATTTGCCAGTTCAACCACTTCATAATGGGTACCAGGCCTTCAAAAATCCTTGGTTAATGCAACAGTTCACTGACGAGTAAACTTAAATTCAGTAGTTATCGATTCATGCAAACAGGTCCAGTAACTGTCCTTCTGAAGAAGGGTCTCAACCCAAAACATCAACTTTCCTGCTCCTCTGATGCTGCCTGGCCTGCTGTGTTCCTCCAGCTCTATACTGTGTTGTCACATACTCAGGGGTAACCTTTGATGTAGAAACAGGACTAAACACCGCTTGCAGCATGGAACCAGTAAGGGTTGAAGCTGTGATATGCTGGAAAGGACATTTTAATTTAGTCTACCTTTAATAGTGAAGCATATTACAACACTGTGATGTCATGAATGAATGAATGAAATCTGGTAATTGTAAACATTGTGTACTCATGAGTTGTCAGTGAGATTTATGAATGATTGAGGATATGGTAGTAGTAAATATAGAGCGCTTGCGAATGGATTGGTAAAAACAAGACCTTTAATACAGAAGTAAATAAACTCATAATCTAATATCTCACAAAACCATAGAATAAAATGTTTTAATGTAATTGACTCTCTGCACTACTAAAGACACGCCACCCAGATGCCTGAAACGTTGTTAGCTGCTGACTAATGAGTAAGCAGGGCAGAATGCTAGACCACAGGATGTTCGGGAGCCAAAGTTAAGAGATAAGCAAGTGACCACATAAGCGAATGGACACTGCATGCTTGAATCCAATGAATAGATATGTAATGTACAGCAATTTGATGTAATTAAAATGCCTAGTTAATTAAATTATAAATTTAACGTAATTAGTTTACAGGCTTGATGTAATTAATGGCCTCGTCGATTGACTTACAGACTTGATGTAGTTACCGCCTAGTTAATTGACTTAATATAATTAACTGCACAGTAACTGTGATCTTATAGCCTCACAGAGCTTCAATGTAAAAAAATATAAAAATAGTGTTGTGCGGGTATTCCGCAGAGTGAGCTTGATTATCCTGCGTGACGATTTTCAGCTCCTTCCCTTGCTGTAATTGATTGCCCTGCAAATAAATTGCTGTTCCTGCTGAATTCCTGATGCCTTCAGAGTCTTCTTTCCTCATAGACCAAGGTCACTCCAACAGGGGCACTGGCAACAGAATTAGAGAATGTAGGATCTGTAATGATGGGGTGGTCTCCAGCTGAATCATGCTGGGACCAGTATTCCTGTAGGCTGCATAACTAAGGAAATAAAGGGGATTTTAAACTAAATAGTGGGGGCAACAGATCAAATTTGGATACTTGATAAATCGAAGAGTAGAGTCAAGGCTAAGATATGAAGTGATCAATAGGCAGTGTCAGGAATGGATAGAGAGAACCAATCTAAGAATAAATCAACAGACATGATAAGAAGTTACAACAGAATAAGGGATAACAGTAAAGACTTTGTATCTGAATGCATGTGGCATTTCAATCAAAACAGCTGAAGTGAGTGCAAATGGAAATAAATATTTAAAATCTGGTAGCCATTACAGAGAGATAAATGCTGCAAAATTACAGGGATTGGTAAATGAATCTAGAAGAGTACAGGATATTTAGGAAGGACAGGAGGCTTTGAAAATGTGGAGGGGTGGCTTTGTTAGTTAATGATATTAGCACAATAGAGAAGGATGATTTAAGTTCAGGAAACAAGAATGAGGAAACAGGTAGAGCTGAGAAACAAGGAAGGTAAGAAGTCACTTGTGGAAGTGGTGTACAGACACCCTAACAGTAACCACATGGTAGGTTGGCAAATAAAGGAAGAAATAATTATAGCTTAACAGAAAGACAAGGCAATAATCATGGGCTATCTTACTCTACATACAGAGTGGAAAAGTGAGAAGAGCAAAGGTAACCTAGATGACGAACTCGTTGAATGTTTTTGAGATAGTTTCTTAGAATAGCATGCTCTGGACCCAAACAGAGTGCAGATTATTCAAATGTGGAGTTATACAATGAGGTAGGATTATTTAATGAACTAATGAAAAGATTCCCCAGGTAGCAGTGAACATAATGTAATTGAATTTTACACTCGGTGTGAGGGAGAGAGGAATGGGTCTGTTGCAACTCACTTGGGAAGATGGCACCAATAATTAAGCCCAATTTTCTACAAGCCAACACAAATATGTAACTACCCAATTGAACCATCAAAGTGACTAATTTGTCTGACACTTTGCTACTCAGGCAAAAATAATTTACACTAGGTCCATCATTAACAGGAAAATAAATCCACTTATTGTAAACAAATTTATTCTTCAACAAATGACAAAAGATGTTTTGCTGATTTGCTGCCGGTGACTTCCACAGTACCTCTTTAAAATCCCAAACACTCATATATTCATTCATGTATAAGACAGCCAAAATAAAAAACAGTGTTTGACACAAATATTATGAGTTGAAAAATATAGACAGAGAAAACAAATTCCATAGATCAAAGTCCAGACCACAGGCATGGAGTGTTATTAATCTCAGATCTTTTGATTTTAGCAATGATGTCATGATGCTGTCTACAGAGTGATGGTTGATCTTTGATTCAATAGCTGATTCTGTGATTGGGTGGACGTACATCTTTTCTTGTATTAGAAATCTTTCCTTTTAGAATCTCTAGATTTTGTTTTGTCTTTTTCACTCTCTGACAGAAAGGAGAGAGATGTGTTCCGTGTTTGCAGGCTTTAAGATTTCTTTGAATGTACTACAACTTTTTTGTTATAACTATTTTTTTCTGAATGCACTACACTCAGAAGTCTGTAACAAACTGCAGCTGGACAAATTTAGAGAATGTTGTGTGATGATACTATGGCTTTAAGAGGTGTATTTTGTCTTTTTTTGGTGAGAAGTTTTTGATACAGACATACTGAGCAGTCTTTGCCTTGCTAATGAGGTAAACAGCTTGTGGGGCCTTGGGGTTTTTTTTCAGTTGGTACAATAGAAGTAACATGAAGGGGTGGAATCAAGCTCCCACAGAACCAGGATTTTAGCTTAACTTTCAGTAGCTGTTGAGGTTTGGAAGCTGCTATACATCTCTCCCTGCTACAGCAAAACACTTGAGTTTTCTCTCTCTCTCTCTCTCTCTCACACACACACACACACACACACACACACACACACAGAATTTTCTCTATGTGATCTTTCCTGCTGGACTAGAGAAACGTTGCTTGTAAGACAATCTATTTTACTGAATTTGCCTTGGCCAAGGGCGTGTTTATAGGATGTTACTATCTTGGAACAGCTAACCAATGGTAGTTAACGTATATAAGTATTTCAATAGAGTTACAGCTAAGGTAATTCTAATTTTGTCTGTATTTTAACTACAGTGTAAGAATAAAGTGTGTTTTGCTTCAAACCTGGTGGTTGGATCAATTGAATTGCATGCGGAACACAATGCCTTACACTTGCCTTTAAAAATAAGAAAATGTTGGGGTCTTGGCTAATCTTCTTAATATATTTTGAGGGGATTTGGTCTGGGCCATAACAGTTCTCAGGCAGCTTTTTTCTTAACTCTAACTCTTAAAATGTCCATCTCACTGACCTGAAAAGTAGCATAATTTTGTACAGCTTAAGTGTACAGCACACAATCTCACTTGATCTTCAAGTAATATAACACTCCTTGTACAGATAGTTATACAGCAGGGTTCAACTTACAATGTCTAATTTATAATCCGAAAGGATATGAAAAAATGGTCCCTTGTAAGTCAGAAGCTATTGTATAAAAATTATTTAAGGGCAATTATGAGGGCATGAAAACGGAGCTGGCTAAAATGACTTGGCAAATTAGGTTAAAGGAAAGGTCCCTAGTGGTGCAGTAGTGGATATTTAAGGATATATTTCATAATATACAAAATGGGGCTCTTGTGGCACGGTGCTAGTGCCCCTGCCTCTGGACCAGAAGGCCTGAGTTCAAATCCCACCTGCTTCAAAGATGTGTACTCACATTGCTGAAGGGGTTGATTAGGAAAGTATACACAAATAGGTACATTCCAAATAGTAAGAAAAACTCCAAGTGATAAACTTACTAACCAGAAAGATTAACAATAATAGCAAACTTAGAAGCACATTGTTGTGCAAAGACAAGTGGCAGGTCAGAAATTTGGACTGAACATAAAATAAGCAAATCAAATTACTTAGAATACAAGAGAAAGTTAGCTAGAAACATTTTCTATAAATATTTTTAAAAAGTTAACAAAGCAAGCATTGGAGTGAATCAAAAGTGAGTCTGGAGAATTAACAATAGAAAAGAAGGAGATTGTAGATAAATTGAACTGATGTTTTCTATCAGTCTTCATTATAGAAGATACAAGTAACATGCAAAAGGGTCTGCAATGTCATTGTCCAGTTCTTCTGGTTTCATCGAAAGATGTTGATAAAAAATTTAAATTAGCACTTTTCCTAATGGCTACAGGGACCACTGAAGAATTTAAATGTGTAGGAAAATGCCAGCCTCTCTAATGATTAAATAGTTTTGTAAAGGAACCGCCCAATAAGCTTTATTAGTTTGCTGATTAACTTATTCAATGAGCCTACCACATAGTTTAGGCTTCCATTGAAAATAGAACCTTGCAATTTCCTCCCTTTGACTCAGCTATCTTTGGTATGATCTGCAAGAGATGTAATTGGCAGTGAAAGTCCAGCATTTATATCCCAGTCACTAGCTTGTGGGTTTTCAGCACTTAAGTTGAAGTTTTTTTTTTATTATTCATCCGAGGGATGTGAGTGACACTGGCTTGGCCACCATTTGTTGCCCACCCCTAAATGCCCACAGGGAAGTTAAGAGCCAACTACATTGCTGTAGGTCTGGAGTCACATGTAGGCCAGAGCAGGAAAGGATGGCAGAATTCCTTCCCTAAAGAAAATTAATGAACCAGATGGGATTTTCCTGACAATCGACGATGGTTTCATGGTCATCATTAGACTCTTATTTCCAGCGTATTATTGAATTCAAATTCCATGTGGTGGGATTTCTTCAAACAAATAAGTTTTAACTTTTGTCAATTTATCCCAGCCTAAAGATTATGCCTGCATGATACACACTGCAAAAAACATGATGGTAGTTCTGACATTCATACTAAAAGGTTTTGTTCCCATCAGCTAAAGAACAAGCTTCAACCTCACTCTGAAATGTGAAATAATTACAAGTTGGCAATGTGGCAAAGTATATACATATATAGATAGTAGGAACTGCAGATGCTGGAAAATCCGAGATAACAAGGTGTAGAGCTGGATGAACAC
>NC_063332.1:132336897-132342560 GCF_021869965.1 Rhincodon typus | reverse complement strand
TTGTCTCGGATTCACCAGCATCTGCAGTTCCAACTATCTCCATCTCAGTGAACCATTTGGCAGGGACCATTGAACTATCTTCCCACTTGTTCCCTCTGCCTGTAACACCAATTTCCTTCTATCTGTATCTATCTGGATATGCGTATGGGGTGTTTGAAAGGAGTTACAGTTTTGACTACAGTTATATGTTGATGGTTCATAATTGTTTACCTGTAGCTATAATATATTCATTTCTAATGAATAGTATTCCTTGTTAAGTATGGAAACTTAGCCTATGCTTTCTGTCAACTTGTATCTAAAAAGTCAGGTAAATTGGGTAATTTTACATACTTTTATAAAACTTTTCACTTCTGTGACAAGTCTTGAAATAGTGGGCTTGATTTCCAGCCACTACCTCAGTATTGCATTGGGAGACATGATCAGCGAGTAGTTCATTCACAGGATAAGAGTATTGCTGGCTAGACAGCATTTATTGCCCATCCCTAATTGCCCAGAGGGTAGTTAAGAGTCAACCACATTGCTGTGGGTCTGGAGGCACATGTAGGCCAGACCAGGTGAGGATGGCAGTTACCTTCCCTAAAGGGCATTAGTGAACCAGATGAGTTTTTCCCCCAACAATTGACAATGAATTTACAGTCATCATTAGACTCTTAATTCCAGATATTTATTGGAATTCAGATTCCACCATTTGCCATGGCAGGATTCGAACACAGGTCCCCAGCACGTTACCTGGGTCTTTGGATTAATAGTCCAGCGATAATCCCCTCCCCCATTTAGGTATTGCAAACCTGAAGTGTCAGTGTTTGATGGCTTGAGTGAAGTGTAATTGGATAGTGATGTGCAATCCTGGAATGACCTGTATATTGTGAATCCAGGGCATACATCCATTGTGAAGAGGCCTACTCCCACCCTGGAGAATGGTTCAAGGGGGACCAGCTGGGAGCTGGAAACTGAAGCAACAAGTGGCTACTGATCATGGACCCCAATGTGTGTGATTAACCACACAGCCTGGATCCCTTGGAAGTATAGTCAAGTGCTGGATATTACCCCAATCTATACCATTTGCTCAGATTGGTGATGCAAGAAGAGAATGCTGCCAGTAATGTGGACTTGAACATTCTGCTACCATGGCACAATTGAACCTACTAATCACACAATTGCTCAGCAACTGGCCACTGCTTCCCAAATGTAGTTGTTTGGAGAACAAGTTTCAAGCAGGCATGTGTAAAATGGAACCTCTAGCAGCAGGTAGCAGTGGTGAAATTTGGGGGATAGGCAGACAAGCTTGATTCATGATGCCGGAACCTCTACCAGCAGGTGGTGATGGTGGTGGTGGGCTGCTGGAGCAGTTGAATGGGCCTTCTCTTGAAAAATAGGCGTCTTTGGGGGGTGGGGGACTCATGGGAAGAAAGAGCAGACTGACAAAAGATTCCTCAACTCCAAGACTTCCTGGCCCTATAGGCTTTGAATCACAGGATTTATTTCATACAAATAATTCCTTGTTTACCATTAATTTCCTCTCATGTTTGTAATGACATGATGCCAGCAGAATAAGGAATCCCTGTTTTATGATCTACATCATCTTCTGTGTATTCAACTCTAAATGTTACACAAGCTTCCCACCTTTACAATTCTTTTGTTCAGCACCTTTTGTGTTGAGGTCCTTATACCCGCCCCACCCAGGTTTACTGTTGTTAGCAGAGATAACAAGGTGCAGAGCTGGATGAACACAGCAGGCCAAGCAGCATCAGAGGAGCAGGAAAGCTGACGTTTCGGGTCTAGACCCTTCTTCATAAATGTTACTGTTGTTAGCAAGTGTGATTTCCTTGCTTGGGCAGTCTGGTTGCTTTGGATGGTCTGCATCCATTAGACTCTAACTGGTAGACAACAGCTCTTGAAGTACTGTGTACTAATCAGAACTTCCAGGAAGAAATCTACCCTGCCTTGTGCACACATCATATATATAAACAGGTTTGTGAACACATGTTTTTCTTACTTTTGCCTAACAAGATTGTGACCATGAATGTAATGGTGTTAATGAATATTCATGGCATACTAATGAATACATTACTGTTGGGAAGGGTAATCCATTCGTAAATTTTTGAGAACTTGATATCAAAACTTTAACCTGCTGTTGAGAATCAGAATTATGTTCCACCTCCCACCCAGAATGTTCCACCTGATGCACTGCAACAGGCACTTCCAATCTTTTGTACAGAATTTTTACTTAATTGACCCTTTTGCAATGATGGGGGTGAGGACCCAATAGTTAGTGGAATGGGATTTGTCATGACTTTGCAATTTATTAGTATCCCATTTTTGCGTTTCACAACTAATCAAATACTATGGGTATGATGATGGCCTGTGCTTGTTGGTCAAAGGATCTCTACATTAAGGATGCCTGGCAAGTATCAAAAATGGGTCCATTGCATGTTCATTCCCGAGAATTGTCCTTGGTCTAAATGGCAAGAATATGTCTTTCAGTTATCTGAGGCAAGTGAAGGATTGAACCTTTGGTATTACTGCATGAACATTTTCTGCAAGGAAGCAATGAGGCAAGTTCAAAGCATCTCCCAATGTGCCATCTCTCCAACAAAGCAACTTCAGGGTTGCCACCCTGCAGAGTTCTCCGACTGCAAAGACAGTGCAATTTGTGCACAAACCTGTACAAACAGAAAAGAAACATGGCAACAATTTGGAAACAAATCTATAAATTTCCTGCTGTACTGAAACTTGACATCTCGATTGTTGCTTACAGGAGCTTGCTCGTATCTATCAGAGAACTCACTGATCAGTTGCAATACGCTTCAGATCCAAGAACAGTCTTTTACCCACCACTCTCCAGCTGTACAGATGCTCTGTTTGCATTCTCTCATGGGCAATAGCTTCCCTCCCACCACTTCCAGACTCTCAGATGCTATCAGTCCAGTTATTACGCTGAAGATCACCACTCACTTTCACACTGAGACATCTCCACTTCCATCAACTCCCTCCTCCATCAAAACATACCCTTTGGTTCCACACTCAAAAGTCTGTGATGACAATCTGGAAAACATGACATGGACTCCACTTTTGTAGGATCACATCAACCTGCAGTGTTTACTCATTGCTTCACAGACCAACACTATTTACATATTGGATTTCCCTCCTCCGGCTTGTAGTTCTTTAAAATTCTCCCACAATAAATCCCATCCTAATCTGAGTGAGCGATCCTGGCTCCCATTTGGAAATACCAAGCAGCCTGGGGCCTGCCCTCATTTCTCACTGAATACAGCCATAATTAATGCCAATGCCTACAGCTCCACTCCAGAGACAAGTTCAGGTCAGCAAAGGTGTGATGAGTTTAAATTTTCAGACCCACTTACAGTGGAGTTTGTTGGCAGAACATTGGAAATTTCAGTAGTGATTTGTCAGTAGTTTCTTTTTTAAACTCAGCTCTTTGGATCTGATACAACAAGATGCAGAGCTGGATGAACACAGCAGGCCAAGCAGCATCATAGGAGCAGAAAGGCTGACGTTTCGGGCCTAGACCCTTCATCAGAAATGGGGGAGGGGAAGGGGGTTCTGAAATAAATAGGGAGAGAGTGGGAGGCGGATAGAAGATGGATAGAGGAGAAGATAGGTGGAGAGGAAACAGACAGGTCGTAGAGGCGGGGATGGAGCCAGTAAAGGTGAGTGTAGGTGGGGAGTTGGGGAGGGGATAGGTCAGTCCAGGGAGGACGGACAGGTCAAGGGGGCGGGATGAGGTTAGTAGGTAGGAGATGGGGATGCGGCTTGAGGTGGGAGGAGAGGATAGGTGGAAGGAAGAACAGGTTAGGGAGGCGGGGACGAGCTGGGCTGGTTTTGGGATGCGGTGGGGGGAGGGGAGATTTTGAAGCTTGTGAAATCCACATTGATACCATTGGGCTGCAGGGTTCCCAAGCGGAATATGAGTTGCTGTTCCTGCAACCTTCGGATGGCATCGTTCACATCATCACACCCTACGTCTTGTAAGGACCCTATTCCATTCTCCCAAGTTCTCTATCTCCATCTGTTCTGACATACGACCTTCTGTATTCCGACCATGCCTCCAAAACATCCATCATTTTCCTCAACTGAGGAGTCCACTCTGCCAAGGTCAACAGGGTTCTCAGCTATGTTCGACCCATGTCCCTGCACTTCAGCCGTCTCCCCTTCCCTCTCCTCCCATAACAATGATCGAGTCCCCTTGGTCCTCACTTACCACCCCACCAACCTCCGTGGCCAAAGGATGTAAGCCACTATTTCTGTCATATGTTCCCCTCCAATGTGACTTTGATTTGATTTGATTTTATTGTCATGTGTACTCAAGACTCAAGTCCTAAAGTAAGGGTTACAATGAAAGTGTATAATGTCATTGCCATACAAGGCACCATCTTAGTACAACTACCTAGGCAAAGAATCAAAAGAACAAAGTTAAAAGTTAAACATTGCAGTAATAATAGTACAGTGACACCTTCATAGCTTTAAGTAGACAATAAAGAAATAAAGCTGAAAGTTGAAATATTGCAGCCTTTTCTAAGTGCTTAGTCATGGTGGGACTGCACTTTGAGGAATCACCTCAAGATTGGAAGTCTGCGCTGAAGCCATGCCGGCCGAGAGACTGCCACATACCACAGAAAGGCGATCATTCCTAGGCTGAGAAGCAGCAGGCTGGGCCACTGAGAGATCACAATTCCAGGCTGAGAGTCCGCCACACTGCACTGGGAATCTGCCACTCCAGACCAAGTGTCCTCTACGTCAGCTGGGAGGCTGCCGCACCTTTCCTTCCTTGTCAGCATTCCATAGGGACTGTTCCTTCTGGGATACTCTATTCCACTCGTCCTCCATTCCCAACACCTCTTCACTCCCACACAGCAACTTCCCATGCAATCACAGAAGGTGTAATACCTGCCCATTTACTTCCTCCCTCCTCATTATCCAAGGTTCCAGATACACCTTCCAAGTGAAGCAGTGATTTATTTGCACTTTACCCAGCCTGGTCTACGGTATTTGCTGCTCACACTGTGGTCTCCTCTACATCAGGGAGACGAAGCACAGACTGAGTGACTGCTTTGTAGAACACCTACGTTTTGTCCAGTTGCCTGCCACTTCAACCCATCACTATGCTCCCACTTCAAAATTTCCATCTCAGGTCTGCTGCAGTGTTCCTGTGATCCTAAGTGCAAGCGTATTTTCCATTTGGGAACCCTGCAGCCTCTAGGACTCACAATTGACTTCAATAAGTTTAGAGCCTGATTGTATCCTTCCATGTTTTTCACCCGCCCACACCCAGTCATAGGGTCATACAGCATGGAAACAGTCCCTTCAGTCTAGTTCGTATGCGCTGATCAGACATCCCAATCTGACATAATCCCATTAGCCAGCATTTCACCCAGATCCCTCTAAACTGTTCCTATTCATATATCTATCCAGATGCCTTTTAAGTGTTGTAATTGTACCTGCCTCCACCACTTCCTCTGGCAGCTCGTTCCATTCATGCACCACCCTCTGTATGAATTAGTTACCCTTCCGGTCCCTATTAAATTGTTCCCCTCACCTTAAACCTATGCCCTCTAGTTTTGGACTCCCCCACCCCAGGAAAAAGACCTTGGCCATTCACCCTATCCATGCCCCTCATGATTTTATAAACATCTAGAAGGTTA
>NC_063332.1:132301005-132336397 GCF_021869965.1 Rhincodon typus | reverse complement strand
ACATAATCTTGATGTGCAATTTGACATGAATTACAACCATTACAATTGAAAGTTTCAAAATGTTCAAGAAAGTTTCATATTTATGTATCCTGAAACCTATGCTGTTGAGAAGCGCAGTCAATAATTGTGTATTTTTCACAGGATAAGTTTACAGTATTGTATGGCGCTGACAACTGCTTTCTGCTGATTTTATTTTGGCCAACCTCCTGATTGATCTTGGTAACACTTCAAAATTTCTTTTGTGGTGGCAAAGTCTTTCCACAAAAATCTTAGGCCACACACAGTAAGCCACAGCTATTTTTGGAGCAGAAGATGGTTTTGCAACATTCGTCTTAGAAACATTTGGAATGAAGGACAGCTGTTAGCACTTCCTGGTAACAAAAAGTTATCGGAGCTTAATAACAAAAATTATTTAGGTACTTTATCGTATTGGTATCTAACAGATTATTGTCATGAATAACTTGTTAAGTTTTTATTTTTTTAATCTATGATATTGGGTTATGGAATGATAAAAAATTATCAGCTATTTGTCTGAGTTTGCTATCCGTGTGATCTACTTCATAGGATGACCTTTCCTCATCAAAATCTGACACCTTGGGAAGCCAAAGAGTTTGGTTAGTAATCCTGAGAGATTACATTGAAAATGACCAAAGTGATTAAAATATTTAATTTTCAATTTGCAAGGATTGTATATGTAAATTCTTAAATCTCTTAAACTTGGAAAGCTTTTGCAATAGGTAAAGGTTAAACAGGTTGGGACTCCACTCGTTGGAATTTAGAAGAATGAGAGGCACTCTCATTGAAACATGTAAGGAGTTTGATAGGGTAAATGCTGAGAGGATGTTTCTCCTCATTAGAGTGTCTGGGATCAGAGGGCACAGTTTTGGACAAGCCAGAGTAGCCTAACAATTAAGGGGTGTCAATTTAAGACTGAGATGTAGAGGCATTTCTTTTCAGGCATTTCTTTTCAGAGTTTTAGATCTGTCGAACTACTTGCCTCCGAGAGCTGTGGGAGAAGATTCCTTGTGTTTGTTTAAAGCTGAAATACATTCTTGATTCATAGGGGAAACGAGAGTTATGGGGAAAGCCAGGAAAATCGATCTGAGGAATATCAGTGCAGTCGTGAATGGCTGAGCAGCCTACACCTCTTCCTCAGAGATTTCAAGAATTGCAGATGCTGGAGTCAGAGATAACAGTGTGGAGCTGGAGGAACACAGCAGGCCAGGCAGCATCAGAGGAGCAGGAAAGTTGATGTTTCAGGTCGGGACCCTTCTTCAGAAATGGGGAGGGAGAAGGGAGCTGGGAAATAAATAGAGGAGGGGTGGGGCTGCGGAAGGTCGGTGTGGTGGTGATAGGTGAGTGCAGGTAGGGAGTGGTGGTGATTGGTCAGTGGGAAGCTGATAGGTGGGAGAGAAGATGGGTAGGTTGTGTCAGGTCAAGGAGGCGGGGATAAAAGGGAGGCTTAGACATGGGATGAGGCCGGTGGGGGTGGGAAGATTTTAAAACTGGTGAATTCCATGTTTGGGCCAGTGGGCTGTAGGCTCCCAAGGCGGAATATGAGGTGTTGCTCCTCCGGTTTGTGGGTGGTGTCTGTGACACTGGAGGAAGCCCAGGATGGACATGTCACCCAGGGTGTGGGAGGGGGAGTTAAAATGGTTGGCGACCGGAAGGTGGTGTTGTTTGACGGGTACAAAGCACAGATGCTCTATGAAACGGTCTCCAAGTCTCCGCTTGGTCTCACTGATGTAGAGGAGGCTATGTCTGGAGCAGTGGATACAGTAGATCAAGTTGACGGATGTGCAGGTGAACCCCTGTCTAATATGGAAGGTTTGTTTTATGGCTTAAATGGAGATGAGGGTGGAGGTGTAGGGGCAGGTGTAGCACTTCCTGTGGTTGCAGGGAAAGGTGCCGGGTGTGCTGGGGTTAGTGGGGAGTGTGGAGCGGTTGAGGGAGTCACAAAGAGAGCGGCCCCTGCGAAAGGCAGATAGCGGTGGGGAGGGAAATATCTCTTCAGTTGTGGGGTCGGATTGTAGGCGGCGGAAGTGGCAGAGAATGATACGTTGGATGCAGAAGTTGGTGGGATGATATGAGGACAAGAGGCATTCTGTCTTTATTTTTGTTGGGGGAGAGGATGTGAGGGTGGAAGTGCAGGAAATGCAAAAGATGTGGCTGAGGGCATTTTTTGATCACCGGAGGGGGGAAGTTACGGTTCTTGAAATAGGAGGACATCTGGGATGTTCGGGAGTGGAACGCCCCATCTTGGGAGCAGATGCGGCAGAGGGGAGCAGCACCTCATTCTGCCTCGGGAGCCTACAGCCCAATGGCCTAAATGTGGAATTCACCAGTTTTAAAATCTCTCCACCCCCGGTTCTCATTCCAGGTCCAACCCTCCCTCTCATCCCCGCCTCCTTGACCTGACACAACCTGTCCATCTTCTCTCCCATCTGTCTGTCCCACCCATCCCACTGACCAATCCCCACCACTCCCTACCTGCACTCACCTATCACCATCCCACCTACCTTCCCCAGCCCCAACCCTCCTCTATCAATTTATTTCCCAGCTCCCTTTCTGCTCCATTTCTGAAGAAGGGTCCCAACCCAAAACATCAACTTTCCTCCTCTTCTGATGGTGCCTGGCCTGCTGTGTTCCTCCAGCTCCACACTACTCCTGTTCCTGTCTCCTTTGATACTATAGGAATGCAACTGCGCTGAATGCTGAATAGCTGACATATTGCGAAATGAAATGATTGCAGTTTGCTTCCTGGCTCATGTATTCAGGTGCTCCTCATGATTCACTACTATTCATGATAGCTACAGAATTATAAGTTGCTTTTAGTTTTGTTTAGCATTAATCTATCCATAACCATTTAGAGGTGAAAGATTTGAATATAAATATTTTTCTCCATAAATGTGTATTTTTATGTAGGTGGGAAATTCATTTCCATTGAGTAATTCACTAAAGCCTATTGCAACAATTTAAAATTACTTTTATCTAGTAATTCAAGTATAGCAAAATGTCCCAAAACACTTCACGGAAGTCTAATCAGACATCAATTGACAGTTTGATGTAGGAGATATGGGGAGGGATGAACAATGGCCCTCTTCTTGTGCAGAGGTAGTGTCCCTAATCCCTGAATTGGGAGGCCTGGGTTCAAGCCCACCTGCTCCAGAAGTGTGTAATAACATCTTTGAACCGGCTGATTTGAAAAATAGGTGAAATAAAAGGGCACTTGTTGCTCAGTGGTAATGTCCCTATCCCTGGACTGAGAGACCCAGGTTCAAGTCCCACCTGCTTCAGAAGTGTGCAATAACATCTCTGAACAGGTTGATTAGAAAAGGAGGTCTAATACAAAAAACAAGGATGGGATGAGTGCCTCCTTGGTCAAAGAGTTATTTTAGGGATGGCCTACATAGGCAAGCAAAGGGGAGAGTTAGAAATGTTTTAGAAGGGAATTCTAATACTTAGGGCCTAGATTGTTGAAGGCACAATTGCCAATTGTTGGTAAAAATAATGGAGCTGATGCATAAGAGGCTAGAACTCCAGAGGTTTCTAAGGTTTTGGAGTAGATTTGTAGCTCGGGTTGTGGGTGTGGAGGTTGGTTGGCTCGCCCAGCTGGTTTGTTGTTCCGCAGATGTTTCGTTACCGTGCTTGGTAACACCCTCAGTGCAGCCTCTGATGAAGCGCCGGTGTGTTTTCCCGCCTGGCTTTTAAGCTCTGGGGTCCGTTGCGATGGATTGCCTCACTTCCGGGTTTCCTCCGTAGTGGAATGTATATGGGTCGAGTTCAATGTGTTTATTAATAGCCTGCTTCGTGGAGTGCCATGCTTCCAGGAATTCTCGTGCTTGTCTCTGCCTAGCCTGTCCCAGGATCTTGGTGTTGTCCCAGTTGAAGTTGTGGTTCTCCTTGTCCATGTGGATTGAGATGAGTGAGCATTGGTCGTGTCTTTTTGTAGCCAGTTGGTGTTCATGTACTCTTGTTGTTAGTTTTCTTCCTGTTTGTCCGATGTAGTGTTTCTCGCAGTCTCTGCAGGGGATCTTGTAGATGACATTGGTCCTGTCCATGGCGGGGAGTGGGTCTTTAGTTCGGGTGAGCACTTGTCATAGGGTTGATGTGGGCTTGTGTGCCACTCTGATGCCCAGCGGTCGTAGAAGTCTTGTGGTGAGTTCTGACGTGTTCCTGATGTAGGGTAGTGTGATGAGTGTGTCGGGGCGTGCAGAATCTTTCTGATGCTGTTCCTGTAGGCATCTCCTGACCCAGTTCTTTGGATATCCATTATCTTTGAACACTTGGAAGAGGTATTCCTCCTCCTGTTGGCGTAGTTCCATGTTGCTGCAGTGTGTTGTTGCCCTTTTAAATAGTGTTCGCACGCAGCTTCGTTTGTGTGTGCTGGGATGGTTACTATTGAAGTTCAATGCCTGGTCTGTGTGTGGCTTTTCGGTGTACTTTCGTTTGCAGTTCCCCATTTGTCTTGCGCTCTACCATGATGTCCAGGAATGGGAGTTGTTTGTTCTTCTCCTCCTCTCCGGTGAATTTTATTCCGGTGAGGGTGTTGTTTGAGTTTGTGTGTCTCTTCTAATTTGGTCCGTTTAAAGATGACAAAGGTGTCGTCTACATAGCGTATCCACAGTTTAGGTTGGATTTACAGAAGGGCAGTCCTTTCCAGTCTTTGCATCACTGATAGAGACCATGATATTGTTCGATGTCACTGCCCTATCCACGTCAATAGACATACCACTAGCAAGGGAAACAATGACAACACAACTTGTTCAAGAATATGACCCCAGTGAAACCATCTCCAAGGACAACATGCTTAAACTACTGGACCTATGCCTGACCACCCACTTCACCTTCAACGGCCAAACATACAAGCAAATCAACGGGACACCCATGGGATCGCCTATCTCAGGACTCATAGTGATGCAGTGATGCAAAGACTGGCAAGGACTGCTCTGAAGAAGGGTCTCGACCCGAAACGTCAGCTTTCCTGCTCCTCTGATGCTGTTTGGCCTGCTGTGTTCATCCAGCTCTACACTGTGTTATCTCATTTATCACTGCTGATTAGTTTCTGACTCTTAGCCAATTTTGTATTCATAATTTCACAGCTCTTCTACTTCTCTATGTTTCAATATCCTAACAAGCCTATTTTGCATTATTTTGGCACATGCCTTTTGAAAGTCCCTATGCACAATATCAGAGGCATAACCGTCACCAAACCTCTCAATTACTTTATCAAAAAACTCCAATCAAAATAAGAGTCATGATTAACTCTCAACAAATTTATGTTGACTTTTATCGATCATACTTTTGCCAATGGCAGTTCGTTTTGGTCAAGATTTGTGTCTTAAAAGTTCCTTCACCACAGATACCAAGGTTTTACATGCCAGGTTTATTTCACATTGGTGTTTGATTTTTCTTTTTAAATAATGCAGTCCTTTGGCACTTCTTGCATGTGTAAAGAATTGGAAGATTGTGAAATTTGCTTCCTATATTGCTGAGTCATGTAGAGTGCATCTCATCCTGGCTGGCTAACCTTTCTACTTTGAGGACTGCCAACGTTTTAAGTACAAAGTGAATACCTGATTATGACTAATATCCTTGCCAATGTTTTTATTCAAATGGCTAGTTCAGTATAATAAAAGATAAGAAAGTAACTGCTTTGTTATTATCTCATCTGTCAATACCTTCTGGTGCTAGACAGAGTTGAGATTGTGGACCATTTTGAAGCAGCAATTTATATTCTTCCTCTTAAAAATTCATAGTGGGTGTAATTTCAAAGACTCGACATCTCAGGAGGAACAATCCTGAGGTTGCTATTTGAAGAAGAATATTGGTCATCAGAGGGCGTACAACCTGTTCTTTTATTTGATCATCTTGATTTGAGATTCTCCTGATGTGAAATGAGTGACATACCAATGTGGTAGTCTGAGTGTTTTATTTGCTCAGCAAGCTGATTGTTCTGTCTCATCATGATCTTGAATCTTGAAGAAAACCAGTTCCACCACACATACAGTTTTTGGTTTTCGTTCATTTTGGGAGGAACACATTGTCCATATAATTTTATGGTTACAGATTATGGTATGAAATGTCAACATGAATGTGGCAGCTCTGTTCCAACCTGCAGTCACATGACATTTCTGCTTAGATAATGGCTTCACTTTCAGTACTTGTATAGACTGGTCACATTCAGAAGCTTTAAGATTGGGTTATAATAATAATTAGAATTAAGATAAATGGTTCTATAAAGTTTAACAATCCTGGTCTCCAACTGTGAAAGTCTGTAACCTTCATTTTAATCAATGTTTGATTTAATTTTTAATATAAAATAAAAGCAAAATACTGGAGCAACTCAGCAGGTCTGGCAGTTTCTGTGGGGAGAGAAACAGAATGATGTCTCATGTTCAATGACTCTTCTTCTGAACATGTTTTTCCTTGATTAATGTTTGCCTGCCAATCATTTCCAAATTATTTGGGCCAGACTTGTTCTCTAATTGTTGAAGTTGGCCCTGCCCTAGTTTATTATTTTTACTTTGGATTCCTCTTTGTCTTCTCCACAGCCAAAATAAACCTGTTCTGTAGCTACTTTATAAGTTGTGCACCTCTATGTAAATTCCTAAAGTTCTCCATCCCTTTCCTACCCTTTGGTTGGAGAATTCAGAATGCCCTGAGCAATGTAATCATATTGCCACAATGTCATATTTTTGATATGGTTCAGCTAATCGAAGCTGGAACCTATTCAGCCATGTAATTTAAAACTATAATTCAAACTGCTTATTATGGTAAAAGATTAAAGATAAACCCCAGAGGCAAATTAAATAATTCACAATGTTTGAAATTTTTAGGTTGTCAAAGCACACGTGGTACATTTAAGTCTTCACTTAAAGTTGTAGTTGAGTTCCTGGAAAATGTAACTTTAAGTAAAAACAACTTAAGTGAATCAGATATTCCCACTAAAACCAATGTTAAATTTGTGACTTGGTGACATAAGCCTTTCCCATCAGAAAAATAGTTCAAATATTATGAACTAAGAGGTGAAGTATTCTATGTTGCTAAGTTCCTATATAAGTAAATGAAATAACATTTGCATTTTAAAATTTATTTTATTGTAAGAGAAATACGCTAACTTTTACTTACTTTCTACTTGTTGAACCTCCCGCTTGCCACTCCATCTCATTCCCTAATCCTGCCAGTCACTGCAAACCTTCCTGTTACAACCCTCTGGTCTGGGGACTGTGCCACTCCGTGTATTCTACCTTGTCACAACATCTCTGTCTCTCCCGCTCCCAGTTAATGGTCCATTAAGGCTGCTGCCACTGGTATTTTTCCAGTGGGACAAATGCCCATGCTAAATGGTGAGGCTTCCAGATATACTTCAGTTGTCTAGCTGCAAGCTTAGGAACATAGGAAGGGGTCTCTTCTGCTTCACTGCTCTGCATTTACACCTCTAGAATCGTTAGTTCAGTTGACTGATGGCTGATTTGCAATGCAGAGTGATGCCAATATCTTGTGTTCAGTTCTTACACCAGCTGAGGTTACCTTGAAGGACTGTCCTTCTCAACGTCTCCTGAGGCGTGGTGACTCTCATGTTAAACCACCACTAATCGTCTCACTCTAATGCAAGAGCATCCCTATGTTCTGGTAAGCTGATGGTGACTTTACCTTTACCTTTACTTGCATGCTTGTTCCATTTACCATCTTCCATCCCTTTACTGACGGTCGAGAGTAAACTGATGGAGTGGTAACTGGTCTGATTGGATTTGTATTGCCATTTTGTGTACAGGACATGCCTGGGCAATTTTCCACATTGTTGATGGATGCCAGTGTTGTAATTGGACTGGAACAGCTTGTCCGAATGTTGCCAGAGCCGTCGACTTTGCAGTATTCAACATTTTCAACCATTTTTAGATATTGGAATGAATAAATTTGGTTGAAAATTGGCACTTGTGATGCTGCAGACTGCTGAAAGAGGCTGACATGGATCATCCATTTGGCATCTGTGGCTGAAGAAGGATGCAAGTGCATCAGCCTTATCTTTTCACTGATCTACTTGACTCCCATATCATTGTGGATAGGAAAATTTAGGGAGCCTCCACCTCCTAGCAGTTATTTAGTTGTCCACCACTATTCATAATGGATATGGCAGGACTTTAGAGCTTAGATTTGATCGAGGATCACTTTGCCCAGTTATTTGTGTGCTATTTCCTCTGTATGGCATGCAAGTAGTCCTGTTCTGCAGCTTCACCAGTTAGCACCTCGTTTTTGGGGTGTTTGGTGATGCTCCTATCATGCCCTCATGCAGTTTCTATTGAACCAGTATTTATCTCCAGCCTTGATGGTAATAATAATGAGAGATGTGCTAGGCCATAAAATTACAGATTATAGCCGAATACAGTTCTGTTGCTGCTGGTGATTGCACATAGCCCCTTATGAATTGCTAGTTTTAAATTGTTGGATCTGTTTTTGAAGTCTGGCCCATTTAGTACAGTGATAATGCCTCTCAACTTGAGATAGCATCCTCGACATGAAGATTGAGGTGGCAGCTGCAGCTTTGGCTGTCTGGCGGGCCTGGACCGGGACTCCTAGTGATGTCGATGAGGTGGCAGCAGCAGAGCCAGGGACTCGTGGAGCATTGGCTGGACCCTGAATGGGAACTCATTGCAGCCAGGAGACCGGAACACCGTACAGAAACCCCAGTCTCAAGAAGGACTGTAAAGTTGCATATTATTTCTTATTTTTCTGCCTTTATATTTTTCAGTCAATTGAACAGAAAATTAAGCTCTATTTAAGGAATTTCTTTTTATTTATTTTGTAATACAAAATGGCATTGGCTTATGGCGATAAAATTTTCCCAAATACATGTGACAATAAAATCATTTGTTCAAGATAGGATTTCAGCTCCACAGGACTATGCGGTGAGCATTCTTACCAATACTGTCTTGAATATTTGCATCTGTGAAAGTTAGTTTGGTCATGATAAAATTTAAGTATGTTTTTCCATCTTGTTGATTACCTTATCACGTACCGCAGACCTTTAGGACCCAACCAGCTCCACCTTGCTGAGTCACTCATGGTGGTTGACCTTGAAGTCCCCCATCTAGAGGACATTCTGAGCCATCCTCCATGCTTCCTCCAAGGCTTGATCAATGTGCATAAGCACTGATTCATCAGCTGAGAGGGTAGCAGTAGGTGATGATCAGCAGGAGGTTTCCTTGCCCATGTTTAAGCTGATGTCATGAGATTTCACAAGATCCAAAGCCAATGTTACAGATTCCCGGGAAAACTCTATAGCACTGTGCTGCTACCTCTGCCTGGTTTGTCTTTCTCCTGCTCCTTTCATTTCAACTTCCCCAACTCTTCCTCTACATCTCTCCATTCCCCACTCTTCCTCTTTGTTACTCCCCTGTTCTTCTTACACACCCTATACTCTTATCCCTTTCTCACCCTCTTCCTGTCCATTCCTCCCTGTACCCCTCACTCTTCTATCTAGTACCTGCCTTGTCTCCCCTCATGGTCTTTGGTTAATAATCCACATGCTATTTGTTGCATTTTTTCTTCTCATATTCAATGCTCTGGGGAAATTTACAATTAATTTTCATATTAGGAAATTATGTTGTGAGATCTTAAACCTGTTTTCTTTCCCAAAGAAAGATTGTGTATCCCAAAATAGCTGCAGCCAGTATTCTGTTTAAAGAGAAAGTGGGCCAGATTCCAATGTTTTGATTCTGCGTCGACAAGATTAGATATCTTGCATTGTGTTGAAATTCTTCTGTGTTGTTCGGTTAACTGCCACAGTCAATTTCATTTCTCCAAGTTGTTTAGGACAATGTCTCAAAGTGATCAGGATATCTCATTTTGAAAGGTGTCACAAATGTACGTTTTCTTACTCGCATCTGAGCACAGCTCCATTTCCTAGCTCATGTTTTGCATCTCCCCGAAGAAAACGTGCATGTTCTGTAAGACGAACAAAATCCTAATAAATGTTCAATCTTGTACAAAATTATTGCTCTCTTTCACCCTACTAAAGCTGGACTACTTAACGGGTGGAAGCTATAACCATAGAGTGTTCCTGCAGTTGAATGCTAAGAGATTCAGGGGGACTTTATATGATTCGTTTTCTCTAAATTCTGAAAAAAACATAAATATGAAGAATCTATTTTTCTGTGATAAATTCACATTTTTCCCTTGTTTATTCTTGGCAGCACTTTCAGCAGCACAGCAGAAATTCGCTCGATCACTTGGGGAATTTTCCTTTGAGTTTATTGGAGATGCTGAGACAGATGATGAGCGGTGCATTGGTAAGGGGTCTCATTATTTTTAGTGGAGATTTTAATTTCATTTTCTGGCTTTTCATACACCAGAAATTGCAGTGCAGCTGAGTATGATGCCTGCTTTTAAAAATGTAGTGAATGACAGCTGTAATACACTACACTTGGAGAAACCTTTTGAAAAAGTATTAAACATTATGAACTTGGGGGGTTATAAATCTGTCTTTAATAAACCTATTTTGCAAATACTTCTGTAGGCTTTAAAGGTTAGATCAGAAGTTGCTCCTATGTTCTGTCTTAGCTCAAAACCACATTTTAAAAGTGTCTAGGAGCATTAACCTTTTTAATTACTTCTGTATATGCATATTTACACTCTGGCCTATCTATATAACTCTTCAGCTATGGAAGAGTATCCATGCATCAACAATACAGGTTGAGAGCAAAGTAACTTCTGCATCATGTAACTTGTTTATACACTTGATGTTGTTGTAATAACTCAGTATATTCTCTTAGAGGTTCAAAACGAACAAATTCTTAGCAGGTCAGCTTTAATGGTGTCAGGTAGAACACTTGCATTTGAAAGCCAGTGATAAAATTACATTGGGATAAGACTGAGTTCACAATTAAACATACCTAAAATATGTGATCTTCACACTTATTTTGTTCAGTCCCATTCTATCATTTTACAGAAGATTGTTGATAAGTTTTTAACTGAATGGAATTGATTTACATATGGCCCCCATATGAATTGGGTTTGCCAGCTCTTAATATACTCCTTGCAGTTCAACATGTAATTGCTTTTGAATTTCTAGATGTTGTATCCCTGTAGTTAAATGTCTTTGCTTGAACAAAAATCAATAAATGCAAAAATAATCAAAAGCTACCCTTGTTTAAAGTTTTCAAGAAGATTTGTAGCTTGGGTTATGGATGAGGTGGTGGACATGCTCGCCGAGCTGGCAGGTTTGGTTGCAAATGTTTCGTCATCCTGCTCGGTAACATAGTCAGTGCACCTCCGGTGAAGCGTCGGTGTTCTCTCCCGCTTGTTATTTATATGCCTCGGTTTGCTGGAGTGGTTGGTGTTACTTCCAGTTCTGTTTCTCAGTTTCTCACTCCAGCAAACCTATAAATAACAAGCAGGACAGAACACCGATGCTTCACCGGAGGTGCACTGATGATGTTACCGAGCAGGGCAACGAAACATTTGCAACCAAACCTACCAGCTCGGCGAGCATGTCTACAACTTCAGATAGCCTTCTTGTGTAAAAATAAAATTTCATGTATTTTGCATTTTTTAACATTATCATCTTATCTCTTTTTAAAACTAAACAAATGGATTAAGAGGTACACATTTTTAGCCTGGTTGTTTCAGGAACTTATTAGCCCAAGTGCTACATGCAGGAAGGGGAGAGGAGTTGAATTATTTAATTTTTCATCTGTCTTCGAGCAGAGAATTTTTAAGAGTTTTCTAATTTCCTTTCTCAAAGAGGGTTGTGGTGTGTTCCCCCAGTTAAATTGTACTCCAGCGCAATCTGCAACCTCCTGGCCCGGCATATCCCCCATTCAACAATTACCATCAAGCCAGGAGGTCAACGTTTTTTACTGGAGAGTGCAGGAGGGCATGTAGGAGCAGCACCAGATGAACCTATGAAGAGATGTCAACCTGGTGAAGCTACCAAACATGCTAAACAGCAAGTGATAGGTGGAGCTAAGTGATCCTATAGCCAATGGATCCAATCTACGTTCTGCAGTCCTGCCACATTCAGTCATGAATGGTGGTGGACAATTAAACAGCAGGTTCCTAAAATATCCCCATTTTCAATGACGGAAGAGCCAGATACATTAGTGAAAAAGATAAGGCCAAAGCATTTGCAGCAGTCTTCAGCGAAAACTGCCAAGTGGATGATCCATCTCGGCCTCCTCCAGTGGTCCCCAGCGTTACAGACACCAGTTCAGCCAATTCGATTGACTGTACGTGATATCAAGAAACATTGAGGCACTGAATACTGCAAAGGCCATGGACCCTGTCAACATTCTGGCAATTGTACTGAAAACTTGTGCTCCAGAACTTACTAACCCCCAGCCAAGTTGTTTCAGTTCAGTTACAACACTGGCATTTACCTGACATTGTGGAAAATGCTCAGGTATGTCTTGTACACAAAAAGCAGGACAAATCCAACCCAGCCAAATACCATCCCATCAGTCTCCTATTGATCATCTGTAAAATGATGAAAGATGCCATCAACAGTGCTATGAACAACATCTGCTCAGTAACAACCTGCCCAGTTTGGGTTCGTCAGGGCCAATCAGTTCCTGACAGTTCAAACATAGACAAAAAATAAACAGAAGAGATGAGGTGAGAGTGACAGCCCTTAACATCAAGGCCACATTTGACTGAGTGTGGCATCAATGAGCCTTAACAAAACTAGAATTAGTGAGTGTCGGGGCAATCTCTCTACCAGTTGGAGTCATACCTCTGCAACCATCTTCGTACGTGCACTGTTGGAGGTCAGTCATCTCAACTCCAAGACATTTGTGCAGGAGTTGCTCAGGGTAATGTGTTAGGTCCAACCATCTTCAGCTGCTTCATCAATTACCTTTTCTCCATCATAAGGTCAGAAATGGGAATGTTCACCAACGATTGCCCAGTGTTCAGTACCATTCGCGACACCTCAGATTCTGAAGCAGCCCGTGTTCAAATGCAACAAGATCTGGATTGTTTTCAGGCTTGGGCTGACAGGTGTCAAGTAATGTGCCTGGCATTCGTGGGGCATGAAATGACATTTCCAATAAGAGACAATATATTCACCACCCCTTAACATTCAGAGGTGTTACCGTCACTGAATCCCTGAATATCAACATCCTGGGGGTTACCATCAACAAGAAACTCAACTGGACTCACCATATAAACACAGTGGCTACAAGGACAGGTTGAAGGCTTGGAATACTGCATTGAGTAATTCACCACCTGGCTCCCTAAAGCCTGTCTACCATCTACAAGGCACAAATCAGGAGTATGATGGACTATTCCCCACTTGCCTGGATGGGTGCAGTACCAACAACACCTTGAAGCTTGACACCATCCAGGGCAAAGCAGCTGGCTTGATTGGCACCACATCCACTAGCATCCACTCCCTCAACTGACGCTCACTAGCAGCAGTGTCTACTATTTGAAAGATACATTGCAGAAGTTCACTAGAGATCCTAAGATGGAACCTTCCAAACCCACGACCACTTTCATTTAGAAGGACATGGGCAGCAGATACATGGTAACACCACTGACTGCAAGTTCCCCTCCAAAGTACTCACTGTCCTGACTTAGAAATGTGTTGTCGTTCCTTTACTGTCACTGGGTCAAAATCCTGGAGTTCTCTTCCTTTAGGGCATTGCAGGTCAACCTACACCAGGCATACTGCAATGGTTCAAGAAGGCAGATAACCACCACCTTCTCAGGGCACTAGGGATGGGCAATAAATGCTGGCCAGCCAGTATTGCCAATGTCCCATGAGCAAATTTAAAGGAAAAAACCCTGTAAACTCCAATGTAAGAATAATGCAATGCCTCACTGTGGTAGTATGCTGGAAATTGAGTCCAGCTATTCCCTGTGTCATCATAAAAATGTAAGTTTTTAGAAGAAATACACAAACATCCTCAGGCTGCGTGATTTTCAGACCCAGTTAGAAAGCATAGACTAGATTTTTGTATTTAATAAGAATTATTGTTTATTACAGATGATTAGATTCTAGCTACAGGTAAACAATTAAACTAAATTAAGTAAACTCTACAAATTAAATCTCTTAACTCATTATAGACTCCTCCTTACACATACATGCAGACAAACAAGCAGGGCAAAAACGCCTGGGCAAAGGGAAAACTGGGAAAACAGTTCCATAGTCTTTGTTCACAGGATTTGTTAGTTCTTGCTGTTCCAAAGGTTTGTCTTTGATCTTCCTTTTTCTGGCTACTTCTGTTTGTTTGCAAGAGGCACTGGATGCTTGGTTCACTAATGAAGGTCTCTGACTTATCCACTTCAAAGTCACAAATTGCAGCATTTGCTGTAGTAATAATCAGCTGGTTTTCTTCTGGTTTAAAGTGGCTTACTGCAGAGAATTGAGAGAGGGTCTTTTGGCTGCTGCAGATCTGCTGGTTTCACTTATGGTCTGACTAGTTTGTTTCTGTTTATTTGCAACCCAGGCTCTTCAGCTACCAATCACATAGCTGTTGGCAGGCAGAGGACCTTTGATATTGATAACTGGTGACTAGCCCACATCAATCAGCTTCACTTGTAAACAAACCTAAGTCCCTGTTCATCTGCATATTGCTGGAACCCACAACTACACAAGCAAAGTTCACAATATGTATCAAAGCCCTTCATTTCAAAACTTGTAAATCCGTGGTTTTAAAACATTTCTTTATCATTTTAGTCCATAGTTTTTAAAAAAAAGTCATAAAAATAAAAAAGCATCATCTTTACAATGACCCAGAACAAACTCTTTAAAGCAGAAGTACGATGTATTCATGTATTCATATCTGGGAGTTGGTTGTGAGGCAGTAGTCTAGTCTAGAGATAGTAGGAACTGCAGATGCTGGAGAATCAGAGAGAACAAGGTGTAGAGCTGGATCAACACAGCAGGCCAAGCAGCATCAGAGGAGCAGGAAAGCTGACGTTTTGGGCCTAGACCCTTCTTCAGAAATAGGGGAGGGGAAGGGGGTTCTGAAATAAATAGGGAGAGGGGGGAGGCGGATAGAAGATGGATAGAGGACAGGATAGGTGGAGAGGAGACAGATAGATCAAAGAGGCGGGGATGGAGCCAATAAAGGCAAGTGCAGGTGGGAGTTAGGGAGGAGATAGGTCAGTCCAGGGAGGACGGACAGGTCAAGGGGGCGGGATGAGGCTAGTAGGTAGGAGATGGGGGTGGGGCTTGGCGTGGGAGGAAGGACAGGTTAGGGAGGTGGGGACGAACTGGGCTGGTTTTGGGATGCGGTAGGGGGAGGGGAGATTTTGAAGCTTGTGAAGTCCACATTGATACCATTCAATTGCAGGGTTCCCAAGCGAAATATGAGGTGCTGTTCCTGCAACTTTCAGATGGCATCGTTGTGGCACTGCAGGAGGCCCAGGATGGACATGTCGTCTGAGGAATGGGAGGGGGAGTTGAAATGGTTCGCGAATGGGAGGTGCAGTTGTTCAGTGCGAACCGAGCGTAGGTGTTCTGCAAAGCAGTCCCCAAGCCTCCGCTTGGTTTCCCCGATGTAGAGGAGGCCACAACAGGAACAGCGGATACAGTATACCACATTAGCAGATGTGCAGGTGAACATCTGCTTGATGTGGAAAGTCTTCTTGGGGCCTGGGATGGGGGTGAGGAGAGAGGTGTAGGGGCAGGTGTAGCACTTCCTGCGGTTGCAGGGAAAAGTGCCTGGTGTGGTGGGGCTGGAGGGGAGTGTGGAGCGGCCAAGGGAGTCACGGAGAGGGTGGTCCCTCCGGAAAGCAGATAAGGGTGGGGAGGGAAAAATGTCTTTGGTGGTGGGGTCGGATTGCAGATGGCGGAAGTGTCGGAGGATGATGCGTTGGATCCGGAGGTTGGTTGGGTGGTACGTGAGGACGAGGGGGATTCTGTTTTGGTTGTTATTGCAGGGAGGGGGTGTGCGGGAAATGTGGGAGACACGGTCGAGGGTGTTCTCGACCACTGAGAGGGGGAAGTTGCGGTCCTTGAAAAACGAGGACATCTGAGATGTTTGGGCGTGGAATGCCTCATCCTGGGAGCAGATGCGGCGGAGGCGAAGGAATTGGGAATAGGGGATGGCATTTTTGCAGGAAGGTGGGTGGGAGGAGGTGTATTCTAGGTAGCTGTGGGAGTCGGTGGGCTTGAATTGGATATTGATTTCCAGGTGGTTGCCAGAGATGGAAACACAGAGGTCGAGGAAGGAGAGAGAGGTATCAGAGATGATCCAGCTGAACTTAAGGTTGGGGTGGAAGGTGTTGGTGAAGTGGATGAACTGTTCGAGCTCCTCATGGGAGCACGAGGCGGCGCCGATACAGTCATCAATGTAACGGAGGAAGAGGTGGTGTTTAGGGCCAGTGTAGGTACGGAAGAGGGATTGTTCCACGTAACCTTCAAAGAGGCAGGCATAGCTTGGGCCCATGCGGGTACCCATGGCCAACCCCTTGTCTGTAGGAAGTGGGAGGAATTGAAAGAGACGTTGTTGAGGGTGAGGACGAGCTCAGCTATGAGGATGAGGGTGTCAGTGGAGGGCGACTGGTCGGGCCTGCGGAACAGGAAGAAGCGGAGTGCTTTTAAGCCATCTGCATGAGGAATGCAGGTGTATGGGGACTGGACGTCCATGGTAAAGAGGAGGTGCTGGGGACCAGGGAATTGGAAGTTTTGGAGGAGGTGGAGGGCGTGGGTGGTGTCACGGGCGTAGGTAGGGAGTTCCTGGACCAAGGAGGAGAAAATGGAGTCGAGATAGGTGGAGATAAGTTCAGTGGGACAGGAGCAGGCGGAGACAATGGGTCGACCAGGGCAGTCAGGTTTGTGGATTTTGGGAAGGAGATAGAAGCGGGCGGTGCGGAGTTGAGGAACGATGAGGTTGGAGGCTGTGGGTGGGAGGTCACCTGAGGTGATGAAGTTGTGGATGGTTTGGGAGATGATGGTTTGGTGGTCGGGGGCGGGGTCATGATCAAGGGGGCGGTAGGAGGTGGTGTCGGAGAGTTGGCGCCTGGCCTCAGCGATGTAGAGGTCAGTGCGCCATACTATAACTGTGCCTCCCTTGTCCGCGGGTTTTATGGTGAGGTTGGGGTTAGAGTGGAGGGCTGCATGTTCTGCGGGGGAGAGGTTGGAGTGGGTGAGGTGGGTGGAGAGCTTGAGGCGATTGATGTCACGACGGCAGTTGGAGATGAAGAGGTCGAGGGAGGGTAGGAGGCCTTGGGGTGGTGTCCAGGAGGAGGGGGTGTGTTGGAGGTGGGAGAAGGGGTCAGTAGAGGGAGGGTTAGGCTCACGATTAAAGGAGTAAGTGCGGAGGCGGAGGCAGCGGCAAAACTGTTCAACGTCCAAGCGTGAGCGGTATTCATTGATGTTTGGGTGGAGGAGGACAAAGGTGAGCCCTTTACTGAGGACTGACCGTTCGTCCTCAGTAAGGGGGAGGTCTGGGGGGATGGTGAAGACTCGGCAGGGCTGGGTGCTGTTGTCTCCTCTGGAACTGTTGGCTGTGGAGGCGGTGGGCAGAGCGGTGGGTAGAGCGGCGTCGGTGGTGGGCGGAGCGATGTTGGCATCAGTGGGCGGAATGTTGTCGGCGGTGGGTGGAGTGCGTCGGCAGTGGGCGGAGTTGAGTTGGCATCGGCGGTGCCGGTGGGCATCCATTGGGGATGACTACAGTCCACATTTAGGCCTTCCCAATTTGGCCCCAACTGCGACACTGTCTGCATTCAGAACATTGAGATCCTTCAAAAATGTTTTTCCCTGCGAATCCTGAAACACATACTCGCAGTGATGCGCCGGCATCTCCTGGCACTACAATCAAGCCGACCCCAGCTCAGAGCCTCCCTCTCCCAGACCTGTGAAGGACCTCTCCTGTTTTTTATTCTTCGTAGGATCCACAACCTGAACTCACAATTCTACTCAGCTTTATTGGACACTAAAAACCGTAAGTACAGTAAACTTACTGGTGCCTGCCACCCAAAACGGGCTTCCTCCACCCCCCAAATCTCCAACCCTACCCAAGACCTTCCCCACAATGTGCCTGCCGCCATCGGCCACGTGGCCACTTTTGGAGCACCCATGGATGACGTCACATCTGCCGCTGCCGGGTACACCACTTCTGGTACAGCGAACGCCATCGACACCGCTGCTGATCCACTGCCTCCATTTCCGAGGCCAACACCACAGACACAGAGGATGCACCAGCTGACACCGCTGCTGCCGCCGCTGACATCTCTCCGCCGACGTGACGTCGCTTCGCCCACCACCGACACCGACGTCGCCCAACCCACTGCCGACGTTGATCCGCCCACCGCCTCCACAGCCGACAGCTCCAGAGGAGACAATATCTCCCAGCCCTGCCGAGTCTTCACCATACCCCCAGACCTCCCCCTTACTGAGGACGAATGGTCAGTCCTCAGTAAAGGGCTCACTTTTGTCCCCCACCCCCCTCCACCCACACATCAGCGAATATCGCTCACGCTTGGACGTTGAACAGTTTTTCCGCTGCCGCTGCCTCTGCCTCCGCCTCCGCACTTACTTCTTTAATCGTGAGCCTAACCCTCCCTCTACTGACCCCTTTCTCCCGCCTCCAACACACCCCCTCCTCCTGGACACCACCCCAAGGCCTCCTTATCTCCCTGGACCTCTTCATCTCCAACTGCCCTCCAACTCTCCACCCCTCTCACCCACTCCAACCTCTCCTCCGCAGAACATGCAGCCCTCCACTCCCTCCGCTCCAATCCCAAACTCACCATAAAACTTGCGGACAAGGGAGGCGCAGTTGTAGTATGACGCACTGACCTCTACATCGCTGAGGCCAGGCACCAACTCTCCGACACCACCTCCTATCGCCCCCTTGATCATGACCCCGCCCCTGACCACCAAACCATCATCTCCCAAACCATCCATAAACTCATCACCTCAGGTGACCTCCCACCCACAGCCTCCAACCTCATCGTTCCCCAACCGCACACCGCCTGCTTCTATCTCCTTCCCAAAATCCACAAACCTGACTGCCCTGGTCGACCCATTGTCTCCGCCTTCTCCTGCCCCACCGAACTTATCTCCACCTATCTCGACTCCATTTTCTCCCCATTGGTCCAGGAACTCCCTACCTACGCCTGTGACACCATCCACACCCTCCACCTCCTCCAAAACTTCCAATTCCCCGGTCCCCAACACTTTGTCTTTACCATGGACGTCCAGTCCCTACATACCTGCATTCCCCATACAGATGGCCTAAAGGTCCTCTGCTTATTCCTGTTCCGCAGGTCCGACCAGTCCCCCTCCACTGACACCTTCATCTGCTTAGCCGAACTCGTCTTCGCCCTCAACAACATCTCTTTTAATTCCTCCACTTCGTACACACAAAGGGGGTGGCCATGGGTACCCGCATGGGCCCAAGCAATGCCTGCCTCTTTGTAGGTTACATGGAACAATCCCTCTTCCATAGCTACACCGGCCCTAAACCCCACGTCTTCCTCCGTTACATTGATGACTGTATCGGCACCGCATCATGCTCCCACGAGGAGCTCGAATAGTTCATCCGCTTCACCAACACCTTCCACCCCAACCTTAAGTTCAACTGGACCATCTCTGATACCTCTCTTTCCTTCCTGGACCTCTGTGTTTCCATCTCTGGCAACCACCTGGAAACCGATATCCATTTCAAGACCACCGACTGCCACAACTACCTAGACTACACCTCCTCCCAGTCACCTTCCTGCATAAATGCCATCCCCTATTCCCAACTCCTTCACCTCCGCCGCATCTGCTCCCAGGATGAGGCATTCCACTCCCGTACATCTCATGTCCTCGTTTTTCAAGGACCGCAACTTCCCCCTCTGTGATTGAGAACGCCCTCGACCGTGTCTCCCGCATTTCCTGCAACTCATCCCTCACACCCCCTCCCTGCAATAACAACCAAAACAGAATCCCCCTCGTCCTCGTGTACCACCCCATCAACCTCCGGTTCCAACGCATCATCCTCTGACATTTCCGCCATCTGCAATCCGACCCCACCACCAAAGACATTTTTCCCTCCCCACCCTTATCTGCTTTCTGGAGGGACCACTCTCTCCGTGACTCCCTTGTCCGCTGCACACTCCCCTCCAGCCCCACCACACCTGGCACTTTTCCCTGCAACCGCAGGAAGTGCAACACCTGCCCCGACACCTCCCCCCTCACCCCCATCCCAGGCCCTAAGAAGACTTTCCACATCAAGCAGATGTTCACCTGCACATCTGCTAATGTGGTATACTGTATCCGCTGTTCCTGTTGTGGCCTCCTCTACATCGGGGAAACCAAGCGGAGGCTCGGGGACTGCTTTGCTCAGTTAGTACTAAACAACTGCACCTCCCAGTCGCAAACCATTTCAACTCCCCCTCCCATTCCTCAGACGACATGTCCATCCTGGGCCTCCTGCAGTGCCACAACGATGCCACCCGAAGGTTGCTGGAACAGCACCTCCTATTCCGCTTGGGAACCTGCAGCCCAATGGTATCAATGTGGACTTCACAAGCTTCAAAATCTCCCCTCCCCCTACCACTTCCCAAAACCAGCCCAGCCCCCGTCTCCCTAACCTGTCCTTCCTCCCACCTATCCCCTCCTCCCACCTCAAGCCCCCGCCCCATCCCCTACCTACTAGCCTCATCCCGCCCCCTTGACCTGTCCGTCCTCCCTGGACTGACCTATCTCCTCCCTACCTCCCCACCTACACTCACCTTTACTGGCTCCATCCCCGCCTCTTTGACCTGTCTGTCTCCTCTCCACCTATCTTCTCCTCTATCCATCTTCTATCCACCTCCCCCTCTCTCCCTATTTATTTCAGAACCCCCTTCCCCTCCCCCATTTTTGAAGAAGAGTCTCTGCCCAAAACGTCAGCTTTCCTACTCCTCTGATGCTGCTTGGCCTGCTGTGTTCATCCAACTCTACAATTTGTTATTTCAGTACTCTAGTCTACTTTGTTTTTGTTGTACTAAGCAAGCCAGCAACCTATGACTGGAAACATTTATGGAAAAAGCATTTCCAAGCGTTTCTCGGTGATGGTATTCAATTATGCCTGTTAATGGAGGAGGGACTTATTGCAAGGTTTACGATGGATCACTCAGGACAGTTCAGAAAGTCATGGGTCAGGAGTTTGAAGAAGACCAACAGAGTGTGAAAAGAAGTCAATAGTATGTGAAGGAGACAGATATTAGATTCCCTGTTTAAAGTGCTCATTTTTAGCTGTATTGCAGGGAACACAACAAACGATAAAGGGTCTGTGTAGGGGACATAGCAAGTTATGTCCCAAGAACACTCAAATATCTCTGTGCTGCTAAACTCGGACTAAGTTCTTAAAGTTATTGGACAGCTATGTGTTGCCCTCAGGACTTGGGAAAAGTCCTGAAAGTTGTGGTGGCTTACAACAAGGTGGGTGACATTAAAAAGCCAGTATGACTGACAGTGTGGGTTGAGAAGCTTTAAACTGTTTCTGCTTGACGCAGCTGAGCAAGGTGGTAGCTCAGGGAAAAGCAAAAGGAAAGATTATTGCTTGGTGAAGCTGGAGTGGTACCATGAATAGGTACTGAGTACAGACTTTGAAGTCTGGGACAGGATGGTGATTAACCAGAACAGTTGTTGTTGAGACCTTCTATAATAGAGTGGCTCTCGAGAGGGAGTTTCAAGGCCAGATTGGCAAAAATGAAGAATTGTAATACCGTACGATGTTTAATAAGATTTGATGAACCTTTTGGGGGCATTGCTAAGAAATTTGAAATTTGTCTTGTTTGCTTTTGCTAATTTTGTGTCTGCTGTGGGATGTTGGATCACAGTCTATTACCCATGTTTACCACATGTTAAATTTGGGAATTAGAAATAAGTTTTGAATGTATTATAGACTGTATTAATGATTCAACTTGTAGAGAATGTCTGTCTGTTTGTTCAAAATCATGTAATCTTCCAGCTTTATTCTCCTTTATATATCCACTGGATCCTAGACCACTTAGTTACGCACCAGCTCTGAAAACCAACAAAATAGAACTGATGCATACATTCCATTATTCTGAGCTGGAGTATTCAAGTGCTTGAAACTAAAACAGACATTGCTGGAGAAACTTAGCAGGTCTGACAGCACCTGTGGTGAGAAAGCAGAGTTAACATTTTGGGTCCAATGACCCTTCTTCAGAATGGCTTAGAGTATCAGCTTAGACCATCAAAGGAGCACTGAGAGGCAGGGACTGGGGAAGGCAGTAGCTCGCCTCACAGTGGACATCTGGCTCAGTTCCTAGATCCAATTATGAGCTTTTTAACAGAAGCAGTTTTAATATCTGACAATGAAACTGGAATTACCCTGTGGCTGCTGGGACCAGGCTTGTATTCCTTGTTAAAGGATTTAAAGTGTACTCATTCCAACTACAGGTCTTTGCTTGTTCTGTTATTTTCTGTCACTGCCTCCCTGAGTCAGGACTGAGTAACTGGTGTGCCTGCTCCCTTCTGTGGATGTGTTAGGAGTTTCTCAAGCTCCATCTCCAGAATTAAACCCTGCTTCCTCATCACCATGAAAGACACAGGAGTAAATTTTGAATGTTGATTGAGGAGCCATTTGGATAAGTTGTCGCTATCACAAGGATATGGGATCAGTCTGAGGTTATCTAGTGACCAGGTGAGCCCACATTGGATTTGATCTGTTAAATGGACTCATCCCCAAGTGGGTCAGTACTTGTTTTAATGAGTCATTTGCAGTTTCAGCGTACCAGCCTTGTGCAGTTTATTCTGCATGGCTTACTCCTTGAGATAAACGACTGCTACTGGCAGGATTGACCGGCTAACAAGTCTGGGGGAAGGGCCCGCAGGCATAATAATTCATAGTAGATCCCCCTTAATCTCAGTTGGGGGAACACCATGTCTCACATTCTTTTGTATGTGTTCAATACAACATCCACAAAATGCAAGCATGTGAAATTGCAGGAAGATGGCCTAAGCTCTGATAAAAGTAAATTATGGCAGATGCTGGTTTTCTTATATGAAAAGAGAAAATGCAGGAGAAATTCAGCAGGTCTAGCAGTATCTGTGCAGAAAAACCGAGTTCATGTTTCAAATCCAATATGACTCCTCTTTCTCTCTATTCCAGATGAATCACTTCAGGAGTTTGCAACATTTTTACATAACCTTGTGGAGCAAAGAGAAATGATGGTAGGTAGAACAGTGTTATAAGGGCGTAGGAAAGAATTTGTGTTGGCATGCTGCAGCTATGTAGTCTGGGAACTGTCTAGCCTGTTTGCTTAATTCATGTACACAGGATCCCGAAGTGATCAATTTGTCAAAAGTGAAATTTGTATCAACAGGAATTTGATTGGACTATGCTCTGGCATGTACAGTATGTTCTTTATGTGTATACTCTTACTCTTTCCTTCCTAAATCCCCTAGAGCAAAAGGTCATAATAAGTTCTGGCATTTGTTCCAGTCTGCTTTTTACAGTTCCCACATCCAACTTTTCACTCAGCTGTTGTTCTCCAGATGCATTGTGACCTTCATTCTGTTTCTAGCTGATTCCAAAAATGAGATTTGCTTTACGGTTTGAATTCTTTTTGTTGAAAATCTGTTAATGTATGGTAATTTAAAACCTTGACTGCTTTTCATCTCTTTACAGTTTTTTGTCAATTTTCTTGATGAAATTTTGTTGTTCTGAGTTGACTTGCCTCTGAATGATTCCAGTTTAATTGTTACATTGGCATCCTGTGACTACCATTCGAATTTAGGACAGTTGTTGCTTTGCAAATTCTGTTTTACTTGTGTACTTATTGTTTCTTGGCAATTATTTATGGCAAATTGTTCATAACTTCACATTTTTACAAAGGTTACATTTATGGTCAGAAGGGGAAGAAAGGTCAAAATTTTAACTTGGTTTATGTCTCAAGTTTGATCTGTTTGTACAGTCATACAGACATTGTTGCACATATGCCTGCTTTGAGAAGAAAAGTCAGGGTTAGGAAATGGGGAGAGTAGAACACACAAGTACAAAGAACAATACAGCACAGGAATAGGCCGTTCGGCCCTCCAAGCCGGTCCGACACATTTTGCCCTTCTATACTAAAACTGTCTTCACTTACAGGATCCATATCCCTCTATCCCCTTCCTATTCATGTATTCATTCAGGTGCTACTATTCTGTTTGCTTCCACCACCACTATTGGCAGCGCATTCCAGGCACTCATCACCCTTTGTGTGAAAAATTTGCCTTGCTCATCTCCTTTAAATGTGCCCCTGCCCACACCTTGAACGTGTATCCCCTAGTAATTAACCCCTCCACCCTGGGAAAAAGCCTCATATTTTCCACTCTATCCATGCCATTCACAAAATTATAGACTTCTATCAGGTCGCCCTTCAACCTCCTGCGTTCTAGTTAAAATAAACCCAGTCTATCCAACCTTTCTTCATAGCTGAAATCCCCCATACCAGGCCACATCCCCTGGTAAACCTTTTCTGTACCCTCTCCAAAGCATCCACATTCTTCTGGTAGTGTGGTCACCAGAACTGTATGCAATATTCCAAGTGTGGCCTAACTAAGGTTCTGTAAAGCTGTAACATAATTTGTCTGTCCTTATACTCAATGCCTCTTCCAATGAAGGCAAGCATACCATAGGCCTTTTCTTACTACCTTATCTACCTGTGCTGCCACTTTCAGTGATCTGTGGACCTGCAACACCCAAGATGCCTCTGCATATCAATACTCCTAAGGGTTCTGCCATTCACTGTATAATTTCCACCTGTACTTGACCTTCCAGAATGCATCACCTCATTTGTCCGGATTAAACTCCATCTGCCATTTTTCTGCCCATGCCTTCAACTGATCTATCCCCTGCTGTATCCTGTGACAGGCTTCCTCTTTATCCGCAAATCTACCAATCTTTGTATCATCGGCAAACTTACTAATTAGACTGGCTATGTTTTCCTCCAAATCATTTATGTAGACCACAAACAGCAGAGATCCTAGCACTGATCCCTATGGAACACCACTGGTCACAACCCTCCATTCCAAAAAGCATCCTTCCACCGCTCCTCTCGCTCTCTCCGATAACTGAGCCAGTTCTGTATCCATCTTGCCAGCTCTGATAACATGTGACTTCACCTTTTGTACCAGTCTGCCATGAGGCACCTTGTCAAAGGCTTTACTGAAAGCAATATAGACAACATCAACTGCTTTTCCCTCATCAATCATCTTTGTCACCTCCTCAAAAAACTCGATCAAGTTTGTGAGGCACGATCTCCTCTGCACAAAACCATGCTGTCATTAATAACTCCATTTGCTTCTAAATGTGTATAGATCTTATCCCGGAGAATCTTTTCCGATAATTTCCCCATCACTGACATGAGTCTCATAGGCTTGTAATTTCCTGGATTATCACTGCTGCCCTTCTTAAACAATGGGACAACATTAGCTATTCTTTAGTTCTCTGGGACCTCACCTGTGACCAAAGAGAATACAAAGATGTCTGTCAATGCTCCAGCAATTTGTTCTCTTGCATCCTTCAGTATTCTGAGATAGATCCTATCAGAATGTGTGGAATTATCTAACTTAATACTTCTTAAGACGCACAACACCTCTTCCTTTTTAATAGCAATCTGGCTTGGATATTCAACACTCCCTTACCTGAGATCATCCTCCTACAATTCCTTCTCTTTGGTGAACACCGACACAAAGTACTTTCTGTTAAGATGTGTTTCGAGTAAAATACAATTACAATATCCTACTGCTATATGGCAGCATGGTGGCTCAGTGGTTAACACTGCTACCTCACAGCACAGGAACCCAGGTTTGATTTCAGTCTTGGTCTGCTTATGTGGCCTTCTCCCCATGTGTGCGTGGGTTTCTGCTGGATGCTCTGGTTTCTTCTCACAGTCTGTGCGTGTTAGTTGCATTGGCCGTGCTAAATTGTGCTGTAGTGTCTAGGAATGTGCAGGCTAAGTGGGTTAGCCGTGGGAAATGTGAGGTTATGGGGATTGGGTGGGGGACTGCTGCGTCTAGGTGGGATGCTGTTGGAGGGTTGGTGCAGACTCGATGGGTTGAATGGCTTCATTCTGCACTGAAGGAATTCTGTGATTCTATCTTCTGACCATGCACAGATCGGCTAGCTTGGGCCTACCCACCTCAGCCACTTGAATATTCTACTGTAGGATGGGTGTGGTATGTTCATTTTAATTGTGACTTGTGTCTTGGGCCAGTTTAGGAGCTTCCTCAGAACTGTCCCAACTTGTGAAATATGCCGCTGGCTTCACATTGTTGGCTTGGAGCTGGTGCAGAGTTTTCTAGGCAGTGCTGGATAGGTTCCCAGACTAATTGAAGACTTTATCCTCTGCTAAAACTTTGTTGTTCAATCTAGACCTTGCTGAATTCTTTTCTGTAATCTATTTACTGATCTCAAGCATTTCAGCAGCAATTCTGATCATATCTAGGAAGCTTTTTTTTAATTCCTCAATGGTTCCCATAATTGTGTTTCTTTTAAATGTAGTACTTAATTCTGATTGCATTTGATTTAGTTAAATTACAATTCAGCTTTTTTTTTTAAGTGATTTTTCCATTGCCATCATTTTGCACCTAAAGGCATTTGATTCTTGCTGGGGCATAATTACATTGGTACCTGTAATCCTTGGGTGCTTTAAGCATCTGTTGGGGGGGTGCATTTAAAATGAAGGTAGTCATTTGTCCTCCTCTGTCCTGCTGTGTCCCAATGGTAACATGCGCTTTCAATCAAATGTTGGTATTTTTATTTTCATTTTTAAAGATCCAGAGCATGTCCTCAATAATATCTTTGGGCCTTGACTGCAATGTTAACCTGAAGCCTGAGTAGGTAAACAGTGATGATGTCCCAGTCACGCCAGGAGATGGCTCATGGGCAAGAAGGGGCCAGGAAGGTAATATTTAATATTATGTTTCCTTGCAACAGCAAGAGGAGCATATCAGGTAAAGAGGAAATTAATCTTAATGAAATTTGGAGTGGCCTCTACGTCGCTGGGTTTACAATCCGCTTTTGTGATTTGGCAGACTGTTCCTTGGCTGATCTAATCTCCCCAAATGCTCCCTTCTACGGAGCTGCATTGCTTCTAGTGTCTCGCTGGCTGAGATCAACTAACAAAGGGATGAAGCCTAAACAAACTTAGTGGAGCTCAGCTATAAAGGGCAGAAATATTATTTAAAATTACAGGACAGCTCCTTTTAAATAAAGCATCTCTAAAATATCTCATTGCATGGCCTATTGCGTTCTGGTTGTTTTGAGGATTACTTTTTGTTTTGTTTCAACAGCTGTTCATTAGGTTTTTATCCCTAAAATAATTTAACAACAATAAACTGTTGTCATATGGCAGCTCCCTGCTCTTTTATGGTAGCTATTATCTCACTTAGTTGCTGTGAACAGTGCTATCATTTTGGTTACCAAATTAGTGTGGGTGCGGCTGTGCAACATTGATTAGCCTTTCTGGGTAAAATGTATGCTGTAAATTTACTGTATGTGAAATCTCAGCTGGCTCCACAGTATGAGTTTTAGAATATAAGTTTGGATCTTCTTAATGCCACCAGCTTTATCAAGTTAATAGTTAACAGATAAGTGTCAGGTGTGGCTCAATTGGTAGTTGACTTGATTGAGTCAAATGATCATGGGTGTAAGACTACAAGATGCAGGGCTGGATGAATGCAGCAGGCCAAGCAGCATCATAGGAGTAGAAAGGCTGATGTTTTGGGTCTAGACCCTTCATCAGAAAAGGGGGAGGGGGTTCTGAAATAAATAGGGAGAGAGTGGGAGGTGGATAGAAGATGGATAGAGGAGAGGAAACAAACAGGTTGAAGAGGTGGGGATGGAGCCAGTAAAGGTGAGTGTAGGTGGGGGGGTTAGGGAGGGGATAGGTCAGTCCAGGGAGGATGGACAGGTCAAGGGGGTGGGATGAGGTTAGTTGGTAGGAGATGGGGGTGTGGCTTGAGGTAGGAGGAAGAACAGATTAGGGAGGTGGGGATGAGCTGGACTGGTTTTGGGATGTGGTAGTGGGAGGGGAGATTTTGAAGCTTGTGAAATCCACATTGATACCATTGGGCTGCAGGGTTCCCAAGTGGAATGAGTTGCTGTTGCTGCAACCTTCAGGTGGTATTGTTGTGGCACTGTAGGAGGCCCAGGATGGACATTTTGTCTGAGGAATGGGAGGGGGAGCTGAAATGGTTTGCGACTGGGAGGTGCAGTTGTTTATTGTGAACTGAGCGTAGGTGTTCTGCAAAGCGGTCCCTGAGCCTCCGCTTGGTTTCCCTGATTGCAGAGGAAGCCACACTGGCTACAGTGGATGCAGTATACCACATTGGCAGATGTGCAGGTGAACATCTGCTTGATGTGGAAAGTCTTCTTAGGGCCTGTGATGGGGGTGAGGGAGGAGGTATGGGGGCAGGTGTAGCACTTCCTGCAGTTGCAGGGAAAAGTGCTGGGTGTGGTGGAGCTGGAGGGGAGTGTGGAGCGGACAAGGGAGTCACGGAGAGAGTGGTCCCTCCGGAAAGCAGATAAAGGTGGGGAGGGAAAGATGTCTTTGGTGGTGGGGTTGGATTGCAGATGGTGGAAGTGTTGGAGGATGATGCGTTGGGTGTAAGACTGATTGCAGGACAGTGAGCACAAACATCAAAACTGACCCTTTAGTGTTGTGTTGGAGATGCCTTCTTTCAGATGGACACTTAAACCAAGACCCTAAATGGATATAAAAGATCCCACAGCATCATTCCAAAGAAGCAATATCCCAAGTGTTCCATCACAGTGGCTCAGTGGTTAGCACAGCTGCCTCACGGTGCCAGGGACCCGGGTTCGATTCCACCCTCAGGCGACTGTCTGTGTGGAGTTTGCACATTCTCCCTATGGCTGTGTGGGTTTCCTCCGGGTGCTCCGGTTTCCTCCCACAGTCCAAAGATGTGCTGGCTAGGTGGATTGGCTATGCTAAATTGCCCATAGTGTTTAGGGATGTGTAGATTAGGTGGGTTATAGGGGGATGGGTCTGAGTGGGATGCTTTGAGGATCGGTGTGGACTTGTTGGGCCAAAGGGCCTGTTTCCACACTATAGGTATTCTATGATATTTTATGATCAGTGAAATAGATGATCTAATCATTGTCACATGTTGTTTGTGGAAACTTGCAGTCTGCAAATTGACTGCTGTGTTTCCTACATAATAACAGTGAGTGAAATTCCAAAGTACTTCATTAGCTGCAAAGTACTTTGGCAATTCCAATAGCCAAGAAAGACACTGTATAGATATCATCTTAATGTAATGATCAATTGATTTGGACAGATTAAATGTGTAGTGGATGAATATTCAACCAAGGCATTCAAAGACATATTGGATGGTTATTTGAAAAGGTACAGTGAGCACAGTTTCCAGGAGAAAGCAGGCAAGTGATGGTACATGAACTGCTCATTTGGAGAGCCAGCGCCCATATCGTGTGGTGAAATGGCTCTTGTGCTGTAACAGTTCTGTGATTATGTTCTAACTCACTGACGTGCATTAAATTCTAAATGACAAGCTAACTTCAGTTATGATGACCATGCAACTACCAAGTTTGATCTTTGACTTAAATCCATGGGATTTTTCTGCTTTGTAAGATTTTCAAGTAGAGTTTGCGTTGGCAATTCATGCCAACGTAAGTACAGCATGAAATCATGTGTAATGAGCATTAATGAGGCTTTACTGTGGGGAAACTGAAACATCACACTGGTACAAGTAGAATGTCTCTTATGAGATTTAAGATGATTTGTGAACTTAGAAATTACTGTCAAAAGAAATTGCCCAAACTAGAGAGAACCCCTGGTTCCTGCACAATTTATGCTACTCAGTGTTTGCTTCTCAATAAAGGCTGTCAACCTCTCTCAATTCCATATCGTGGTTACATTTGCACATTAATAACTAATGAAATTTACCACAACAATTTAAAGCTTTTCTGAATTAGCTGAGAACTTGAGCCTATAAATGCCTGTTGCATTCTCCATGCCAGTGCTGTGGCTAATTTGTCAATTTTCCAACTAATTGGTATCATTTTCTCCTGTGATATAAATTGTTGTGATTATTTGAAATTTGACATCCTGGTGATTATCCTGAGCAGTGCAAGACACAAGCTTTATCAGCATTTTTCTGTTTTCAATAATATTCAAAGTTAGAGCTGCTAATTGATAGTATAAAATTACTTTAAATGAGGTAATTGTTTTTCCTGCAATGCCAATCAACTTCTCTGGCCCAGCAAGAGAAAAATATCAATTAGGGTGCCTCATCCTTTTAGGTAGTAAATTATTATTTGGACATTTTTATAATTTAACATGTAATAAATTTCTTTTCTGTTATCCTTTGCTTGTTTACTTCCATTTTTGTCTGCCTTCCCTTTACTTCTCTTTCTATATATGATGGGACATTCTTTCAGCCCTTTGCCATTTTTCCTCCATGTTTTTCAAGCCATTAATCTCATTGGTTAAGAAGATACACTTTGTTCACTAAGATTCCAGCTGCTTCATTGATGTCATCCTTTCTGAAACTTTGAATAAAATTATTTTGAGCTGCAGGATTTAAAAGCACTAGAATGTCTGTCTGTGGTGCTATACACACCCCGTTTCAACATCTAAAGTTGTTTTACAGCAGATCAAGAACTTTGAAATTTACTCATTCTTGTAATGAAAGGAAATACAACAGATGACTGGTACACATCAGGCTCCAACAAACAGCAATGTAATAATGACCAATTAATGTGGTTTTATGATTATGTTTGAGTGCTACATATTGGTCACAATACACAAAGTAAGTCACAGGAGTAGGCAGTTGGATCCTTCTTTTAATAAAACCATAGCTGACCTTTGCGGCCTTAATTCCACCATTCTGCCTACCCATAAACTTTGACTTCTATTTAAAGTCAAAAATCTGTCCAATTCAGAGAGGGAATAAATCCCAGTTTCTTTTTTGCATTTGTGCCATGAGATCATTTATATTCATTTGAACACCCAGTTGGAGCCTAGGCTTAACATCTCATCCCTTCTGACAACGCAGCACTCGGTACTGCACTGGAGTGTCAGCCTTGATTTTTTTTTAAGCTCAAGCCCTGAAGTAGGACTTGAACCCAGAATCTTGTAACATAGATCAGAGTGCTACTGAGTCCTGACTGATACTACAAGAAAGCCAACAGCCAACTAATGTGCTGAAAATTGCAGTACTGTATTGAAGTCAAGCTTTGTGCTGCTGCTAACAGTTGAACTCCTTGAAATCTGTGGGAATTAAGCTTAGTACAGAATAGTTAAACAACTACCAAAATAACTACCTTAGCTAAACATGGGAAATATCCTCAAATGTGTTTTTCTGAATCCCATAAATATTCCCATGTGAAACTTGCACGAAATAACGTGTTTTTGTAGAGTAACCCAATGAGGATGAGTTTTATTGTTGCTGCCCACATTGGTTAGGAAAGAAAAATCAGCTTTAAGCAGGAAAATTATGAGAAGGGGTAATTTCATCGGGGGAATTTCCCTAATGATTTGCATTGCTGTGTGGCTTTGTCACCAGATCTCTCAAATTCCCCAAATTCTGTTGGATCTAAATATCTCACCTCATTAGACATGATCTTTCAAAGGGATTGTGGAGAGAGAGGTACTTTAATGCATAATCTGAAGTGTATTCAATTATGTGAGCCTGAAATGTCCACTGTGTCTGTTTGAAACCAGCCCCAGACCAAATCTTGAGTAACAGCTTGTCAGCATGTAGACCAGGCATTTCCACCTGACACTCAGTCTCCCCACTCCTGAAATGACCAGACCCATTTTGTAAATGAAACATTTAAGGTGAGATTTTTCCCCCAAATTCATTAGAATACACACAGACCTTAGATATGAATGAATCAGCATAGACAACTAGTGCTCATGGAATTCCACCTAATTATGTAATGCAATTATATAAGTTGTGCAAGCAACCAAACACTGTCATTTTGGTTTTCCATATGATTATTATCCTGAGTGACTGAGTGTATGTATGTCTTACTGAATTTTTTTGCAGTTCTGAGATGAGTCTGCCAAATGCTTCAACTTACAAAGTGACACACAAAATGGTTGCCACCTTCCTCATCATATTGGAAAGTTCAATTTTTTTTTCTTCTTAGTCACCTGCTCGACTGAGTACCATGCAGGTCTGTAGACTTCACAGGAAATGATTGAAGTACAAATTGCCATATTCTAAAAATGCTTGGAATAGTGGAAGTTTCAGTTCTGAAAATCTATTTCAAAAACTCTGTAGAGACATTCTGTTACTTCGTGTATCTTGGTCTGGTGGATGAGTATTCTTAGTAATGACCATGCTCGAGTGAATTCCTTTTTTCAAAAATAACCAGTCAGTTTCTTTGCTATTTTACTGCAAGGGTTAAACCATAACTGAATATCTTAATTGAAATAGCATGACAAGAATTTAAAGCTTAATTAGTGTTCACAGCATTCATAATATCAGCTGCTTGTCATATGAGGACTTATGAGTGAATACCTAATCAATTTATGTTTTCAGTGTTTTAATCAATCTGCCCAAATATGTTATTACACACCTCTGGAGCATTGAGACTTGAACCCAGTCCTCCTGGCCCAGAAGTAGAGACACTATCTCTGTGCCAAAAGACCCTTTGATTTGCATGTTTATATTCATCAAAATATGTGTTGGCAATCCATTGGATTTTGTGGACTTTTATCAAAGCTCTTTAAATACAGTTTGTTGCAATCTCTATGTTTTGTTTGTCTGTAGGATCCAACACCAAAATCTGGTTATTAATAAAATGACTCACTTGAGCTTTGTGGTCCTGATAACATGGGCTTATAGTCAAGTATGACCTACAAACTCTAGGATGTTTAGACATTCAAATTATCATCCTTTAAATGTCAAAGTCCAATTACACAATATTCCAATGTACCTTGCACTTCATAAATTACTGCATTATTCAGTTACAGAGCTGTTTATAATCCCACGATTTAAAGGATCTGTTAGAGAAAGGTGTGGGACTCTGGAAACTCACCAATGGTTGGACTTTCCTCCTTTGTATCTTTCCCCAAATATAACTCCACTGCTGGTTTGGTTTCAGACTCAATAACAGATAATATTATAAAACTGTAATCATTTTACCTATTGTCCCAATCTGCATTGGAACAAAAGTCCACTCTTTGACTTGGAGTAAATAGGGTGTTTCCGGGAGATGATGAAAGCATGACTGGGTGTGATGGAGCTTGGCATTGAGAGCTTGCATAACCCACTATGACTTAATTATCCTAGGGCTGGCTTTCACCCAAACTAGGGACGGTAAGACAGGGAGGAGCTCAAATTTGTATGACAGCAGACTGCTGCCAGGGACTTCACAAAATGGCGATCGGTTTAGACCTATGTCATTCGTCAGTGCTGGGGAGACAGTCAGCGTGTGATCCCAGTCAGGGGAGGAAGGGAGGTCCAAGGGCAGGAAAGAATTCCTTGTGGATCCTAGAAGAGTGCTCCTGTTGCTCCTTGTCCATGAAGAAATGTTTAAAAAAATAAAATTTCCTTAACTGTTCTCCCCTATAGTTGAAGCCTTTTGGGCATGGCATATGATTTAAACTGTTCTTGAGTTATTGAGTGAGGAATATTTAGAGATAGTTGTTTTTGATGAGAAAGGAAAAGAACACGTTTTAAAAAGGCAAAGTTAAAAGGAAAGCTACAGAAAATGTTTGAAATGTTCATGATTCAAGATGAAGATGACCACGTTCATCACCTATGGTGTGTGGTAGGTTTTTAGTGGATATGTAAGTAACTGCTCAGGCTCATCTGTGTCAAGAAAGTTCTGCTTCAAGTAGAACAGTTGTGGGGCCCCATTATTGGAAAGATTTGAATGCATTGGAGAGAGTGCAGAAGAGATTTACAAGAATGGTTCCAGGAATGAGAAATTTCAGTTATTGAAGAAGTTGTGACTATTCACTTTGGAGAGAAGAAACGTGAGAGAAGATTTAATAGAAGTTTGTAAAATCATGAGCAGGCTGGATGGAGTAGATAGGCAGAAGCTGTCCCTGCTTGTAAAAGATAAAAGGACCAGGTGGGCATAGATCTAAAGCAATACACAAATGAAGCAAGGGTTATGTGAGAAAAAGATTCTATCACACAGCAAGTGTGGTGTGGAATGCACTGTTTGAAAATGTGGTGGATCCAGTTTCAACTGAGGCTAGCCTCCTTCTGTAATGATCCTGTTATTGAACAGGATACCACAGAGAACTGAGTTTTGAATGAATGGCTGCCTCTAGATTTGCTCTCCATGCGTTTTCTCTCTGCTTCTTGTATACATTTGCTTTTGAAGGAGGCTGTACCATTTTTGGTTACATCAGGTGGAGCAATTCGGGGTAAGCATCTCCCAGAACTCCAGGACTCTCTCACAATTCTGATTTGAAGCATTTACGGTGTCCGTGTGGCATATCTTCTAGCTGCTATGGTAGTTTAGCTCTGACTCAGACTCCCTGTTGAAGATTCACTTTGGCACGTGATTGTGAGACGTTCTGACTACATGTTGTGCCTGCGTCATTATGCTGTGGGTGCTTGGCCTGTCTCTTTTGCATGAGTACCTCAGTGTTTGGTATTTTGTCCTGCCATCTCATCTTCATAAAAGTCCAAAACCTCCCATGTATAAAGGAAAATGGACAAGACTTTGTCTTTCCAAAGCAGACTTGGTGCTTTTTTATTCCCATATTGATGTTTGATGTCTACCAAAAGCTACTTGTTTTGACAGTTTTTGAATATGGCCATTAATGTTGCCAATATGAGTAAGTGTTGTGACCGAGATAATTGAGCCTGTCCACTGCTGAGAGGTTTTGGTATTTTATAGTCATTAATCCTCATGCTGGAACAGCACATAGTACTACACAATTATAAATGGTGTGTTTCTAGCTATGCCCGACCTTTTCCTGAATAAGATATCACTTTTTCTGTGTAGTTAGAGGCACTTTTAGTTTAAACATTTGTTCATTGTGAACTGGGTTGATACTTTGAGTTCATTTCACCTAACACATTTGAATACTGATTAAAAATAGGAAACTTACGTTCCATAAAATCTAAGAGCAGAAGTAGGCTATTTTTGCATCGATGCTACTCCATCACTCAGTGAGATCATGGCTTATATGATCATCCTCAACTCCACTTCCTTGCCTTTATCCCTTAACCCTTTGTCCCTTGCTGATTAAAAATCTTTTCCATCTCAGCCTTGTGTATGTATAATGACCCAGCCTCCACAGTTGTGCATGGTAAAGAATTCCACAGGTTTACTACCCTCTGTTAGAATAAATTCCTTCCCATCTCTGCCTTAAATGGGCAACCCCTTATTCTGGGATTATGCCCTGTGGACCTAGGTTCACCCTTGAGGGGAAACAGCCTTTCCGCATCTACCTTGTCAAGTTCTCTACCTTGTCAAGTTCTCTACCTTGTCAA
>NC_063332.1:132267114-132300995 GCF_021869965.1 Rhincodon typus | reverse complement strand
GTCAAGTTCTCTACCTTGTCAAGTTCTCTACCTTGTCAAGTTCTCTAAGAATCTTTTACATTTCAGTAAGGTCTCATTCTTTTAAACTTCACTTAGTAAAACCCCAACCTCTCCTCATGAGACAGTCCCTCCATTCCCTGGATCAACTGAATGAATCTTCTCTGGTTTGGATGTGTACCACATTGATGAGATTCTAGGTTTCAGAGGTAAATAGTTCTCCTTTTCTTCCAAATTGTATTTGTCTCCATTGCTTCCTCTGTGCTCATTCCATACACTGTCCAGTCACAAGTAACTGTTCTCCCAGCCAGTGATGTGAGGTTATTTATATGTCGATTTGCTACTCCTCTTTTGTTACAGATTTTCATTGTCTGCAAGATCTTGATCCTTCATTTTATTGTTGCCTTTTTCAGCAATAGTTATGGTAAATTGTGGATATGAATTTGTGTTTAACCATTGTTTAGAAATTGCTTTCATATGAAATGAGTATTGAGACATAAGACAATGCAGAGACCATCTGTTACTGATTATGCAGCTTCATGATGTGCTTGATATCTAAAAGAAATGACTAACTAACTGAAGGTCCATATTTCCGCACATTATTTTAAGGTAACAAAATTTTGTCATAAACCTCATGAACAGTAAAACTGCCATTTTCAAGATTAGGTAACAAGCTACTACATTACAGATTTGTTCCAAATCCTAAAGGTGTATCTTCAAATCAAATTAAGGACCCAGGCGAAAAGCTTGCATCTTTCTAACATTAAGTTCTTAATCATAAGTAAATTTGTTAAGGATATTTTCCTGTATATTTATTATTTTCAATCCTAGTTATGTTTCTTGAGTTGAGCTCGTTCTAACCCCTTTGTTAGATTAATATAGCAAATATTATTTTCGTTCAATATTTGGTCTTGAGTCTAATGCAAGAAGGAACAAGCTATCTGTGGAGGCATGGGCAGGTGCTGGTGTGGTGATTTCAAATGATCATGATCTAGCAGTACAAGTAAACATTTCATACTGTGTGAAAGCATTACATGCTTTTTTTTCTGTTGGAACAAAATGCTTCTTGTATGAATGTTCACATTTTCTTTCAGACGCTTAACATCTTTGAAACATTTATCAAACCACTGGAGAAATTCAGAAAGGATCAAATTGGAGCAGCAAAGGTAAAAAAAAACATTCAGAATAAATTACTACAAAAAAGTTCAGTTCTGAAAAGATTACAGTTCTTTTTGCATGTGGACTTTGCCTTAAAAAAAATTCCAAATTCTGCACATTCATAGTTGGTTCAATTAAGGATGCATACTAGCAACAATTATTTCCATTCACATAACTGCTTTTAAATGCTGAAATGTGCTAAGGCTTAGGAGTATTATCAAATCAAACTCAACACCCAACCACAAAGAGATAGTAGGGAATGTGTCCAAAAGCTTCTTCAAATAAAGGCTTAAGGAGAAGGAGAGTTAGAGAAAATCTGAGCTTAGGGCCTTATGCAACTGAAGATAAATGACCAACAATTGTGGATGGTGAAAATTGGCAATGAATATGAAATCCTGTAAGGGGGAAGAGTTGGAGGAGATTGTAAAGATAGGGTGATGCATCTACATTTTAAAATATTGAGCAGCATATTCATTATGCATAAATCCTCGGACCAATGTTTAAGTGACTATTTTATTGTGGTGTTTATATTGTTTGCCAATGAGCAACCTAAAAATTTGCTGGTGTTTTCTCAGTCTCCTGCCATTCTTTGATGAGAGAACTGTGGAACATGCTGAGAAATAGCATGAACTGCAGATTATTCTATTTTCCTGGAGGTTTGACTATTTTTACAATTGTGGACACAACACAGTTGGGAGATTGCTATGTTATCAGAGGTGTTGTCTTCATGAAAATACTACATTTCAAATTGGTCATAGGATATGAACTTCACTGATAAGGCCAGAGCTTATTACCAATCCCTAGTTTCCGTTGAGAAAGTGATGGTGAAACACCTTCTTAAACTGTTGCAATCTGAGTTGTGCATCCACAATGCTGTTAGGGAGGGAAAGTCAGGATCTTGCCCAAGCAACAGTGAATTAATAGAGTTGTAATTCCCAGTTGAGATGTTATGTGGAGGAGAAATTGCAATTTGTGGTGTTCCTGTGTGTCAGTTGCCCATGTCTGATGTCCTTCTAGGTCATCGAAGTTGCACGTTTGGAAGGTGCTTTGCTCGAAGGGACAAGTCGCTGCACTGCTTCTTGTGATGAAGCTATGGCTTCAAGATGTGTATTTTGTCCATTTTTTTAATGGAGGAGGAGAAGTAAAGGAGTAAAGATAAGAATGTTGAAGTTCAATTATCAGAAACTACATTTGATCAAATGTTTGGGAAAACACAAGAACAGGTAGAGGACAACGTGGATATTTTTAGTTTGGAGAAGCTAGCTGAATTAGAACAGAAAGATGAACAGCTAGAGCAGTTGTATCAAAAAGCATACATAAAAGGAGAATCTGAGTGTATCCTAGAATGTCACTAAATTAAAAATTAAAAATTAAGCCTTGATGAGGAAATCGAGATCATGACATATTCCGGCAGATGAAAAATGGACAGAAATTCATCAAGTTGTATTACCAATGAATTATAGAAAAGAGGTATTGTGAGTAGCACATGAATTACCAGTAGGAAGTCATTTGGTAGTAAGGAAAACTTGAGCCAAAATAAAAAAAGACTTTTTTTTGGCCTGGACTACATAAGGATATAGTTGACTTTTGCCAGGCATGTCACGTGTGTCACCTAATAGGAAAACCTCAGACAGTGATGAAACTAGCACTCTTAATATCCATACCCACGTTTGAGGAACCTTGTATAAGAGTTAATTGATTGATTGATTGTTTTTGGGAGAGATCCTACACAAAGAGTGGGAATCAATATTTGTTGATTATAATGGATGTGTCTACTGGATTTCCAGAGGCCATTTCATTGTACAGTATCATGGTTAAAAAGATTGTGGAAGAGTTACTCAATGTTTTTACTAAATACAGACTACCCATAAAAATACAATCTGATCAAGGGTCAAATTTTACATCAAAATTATTCAAGGAAGTTTTGAATGGCTTAGGAATAAAACAATTCAAATTCACGGCATACCATCCAGAATCATAGGGAACATTAGAACAGTGGCATCAAAGTTTAAAAGTCAGGATCCCTGACTTTTGAGGGTTTATAGTCAAGACAATCCACAGGGTAGTCCATTTGTACTTCTTGCAATTAGGGATGCAATTAATTGACTAATTTTTGGGCATGAGGTGAGAGGACCACTGAAATTAATTAAGGAAAAATTGGTAAGCCACATTTCAGAGACTACATGTTTGGACTATGTGTCAAATTTTAGGGAAAGATTAAATAGAGCGGGTGAGTTGGTTAGACAGCATTTAAAAGTGGCACAGCATATGATGAAACAGGAAGCAGACAAGAAATCAAAAATTCACAATTTTGCTGGCGGAGATAAAATGTTACTGTTACGAGTGATAGGTAAACCTTTGAAGGCAAAGTTTAATGGGCCTTATAAATCTGAAAGGAAATTGAGTGAGGTGAATTATTTAATAAGAACACCAGGTAGGAAAAAATCTCAGTGTCGTGAATATGCTCAAATGTATTTTGATAGGGAAGGAAAGCAAAAGGAGAATATTACTGGTTACAACACAGAGTGAAGAACCAAGTTCAAATGATTCTAAATTAGACATTTCTCAAATTAAATTAGATAATGAGAAAGTTCTCAGAAAATAGGATAAATTATTCACTTACTTTCCAGAGGAAATCAATGACCTAAAAGAGTTAATACTATCACGTGGGGAGATATGTGGGAATAAACTGGGAAGTACTAATCAGATTACGCATGATGTAGATATAGGAAATGCTGTTCCAAATGAGCGACATCCTTATAGACTTAACCCTTTAAAGTTGGTACAGGTTCAAAAAGAGATTGAAAGCATGTTCAGAGATGACATAATTGATGTGAGTTGCAGCAAATAGAGCTCACCCATTGTAATGGAGCCAAAACTAGATGGTACCCAACGATTATATGTGGACTACAGCAAAGTCAATGCAGTTACAAAATCTGATTCATATCCTATTCCATATTTGGAAGACTGTTTTGAGAAGGTGGGGCAAGCAACTTATATTTCTAAGTTGGACTTATTCAGAGGATACTGGCAGGTATCTTTATTCGAAACAGTGAAGAAAATTTCAGCTTTCAGGACACCAAATGGATTGTACCAGCTTAAAGTCATGCCATTTGGTATGACAAATGTACCAGCCACATTTCAAAGAGGTTATTTTGAGATTACCCAATTGTGTAATGTACATAGAAAATCTGGTGATTTTTGGTTACACATGGAAGGAACATTTGGAGAATCTAGCAGAATTATTCAATTGACTTCAGGAGGTGGGCTTGTTGATAAACCTGGCTAAGAGCAAGTTTGCAAAATCCCAAATCACGTTTCTGGGCCATGTTGTTGGACATGGACAGATGGCTCCATGGGATGTAAGGACAAAAGTTATGAGGGAATATCCCATACCATCAACGAAAAGGGAAGTTCTATGATTCCTGGGACTGAGTGTTTTTTATTGGAAGTTTGTACTGAATTTTAGCAGGGTGGTTGCTCCATTGACTGACCTTTTTTGAGAAATGCAAAAGACTTCAATGGACAGAATAATGTCAGAAAGCATTTAACTACCTGAAAGTTGCGTTGACTACTGCTCCAACGTTAGCAACACCAACTATACAAAACCATTCAAAGTGGCTATCGATGAGAGTGATGTGGATATTGGTGCTGTACAAGAAGACTTGTGAGAATGGAAAGACCTATCGGGTATTTTGCCAGAAAGTTGAATATTCATCAACAGAAATATTCCACAACTGAGAAGGACACCTTAAGTTTGGTGTTGGGCGTTGCAACGTTTCAGCATTTATGTCACCAGTAATGTATCTGAGACAATTGTATTTACTAATCACAATAACCTGTTGAAGTTTTTGGAAAAATTTAACAATAAAAAAATTCTAGGCTATTTGGATGGAGCTTATTGTTGGTGCCATTCAATTTAAAAGTTATGCACATGGCAGGATATAATTGCTGACAGGTTGTCATGACTTTGAGTGAAGACAAAGTCATTCAGTGCTAGGAGAAATGAACTGAAATGGACTGTGTTTTAGTGAATGTTTGCATGCTAAGAGTCAATGTAATGCATATTTATTGTTGTGTCCTAATAGTATAAGACAAACTGGTTTCAAAAATGAAGTCATCTTCATGTATTGATGATTTTTTTTTAAGGCGGAAGGTTGACCATACTTTGGCTTTAAGAGGTGTATTTTGTCCCTTTTTTTTTAACGAAGAAGTTGAGACAGAGGTGCAGAGTGATCTGTTCCAAACCAATAAAGTAAACAGTCTGTGAGGCCTTGGTTTTTTTTAAGTTGGGACAGTAGAAGCAGCTTGAATGGATGGGATCAAGCTCCCACAGAACCAAGATTTTAGTCTAGCTTTTAGTAGCTATTGGGGCTTGGAAGCTGCTGTACATCTATCCTTGCTATAGCATAATGCTGGAGTTCTCTCTCTCTCTTTGCCAGAATTTTCTCTTGATTTTCTTTCCTCCTGGACTGGAGAAACATTGCTGTGAGACAGTCTATTTTAATGAATTTGACGTTGCCAAGGGTCTGTTTATGGGATGTGACTATCTTGGAACAGCTAATCAGTAGTAGTTAACATATATTATCTTGTTAAGCATTACGATAGAGTTACAGTTAAGCTAATTCCATTTTTTAAAATTCTTGTCTGTATTTTAACTATAGTGTAAAGATAAAGTACATTTTGCTTCAAACCTGGTATTTTGACCATTGAATTGCATCTGGAACACTGTACACTTGTCTGTAAAATAAGAAAAAGTTGGAGTCTAAGCTGAATTCTTAATATGTTATGTGGGGGTTTTGTCTGGTCCATTACAATCTCGTAGATAGTAGATATTGTTGCTGCTGTTCTTAAGTGGTGAAGGGAGTGAATGTTGAAAGTTTTATTTAGAAATTAATTCAGGGGATGTAGTTGTGGCTGACTGGCCAATATTTATTGCACTTGACTTATTGCCCTTGAGAAATTGGGGGTGAGCTCCTTTCTTGAATTGCTGCACTCAACATGCTGTGTTTTTGCCCACAATGCCCTTCCGGAGGGACTTCCAGGATTTTGAGCCAGCAACTGTGAATGAATGGTGGTATGTTTCCAACTTGGGATAGTGAGTGGCTTGGAGAGGAACTTGCATGTGGTAGTGGTCTCATGTATCTGTTGCTTTTGTCCTTCTAGGTAGAAGTCATTGTGGGTTTAGAAGGTGCTGTATAAGGAATCATTATGAATTTCTGCAATGCATCTTGTAGATGGGACACACTGCTACTGAGCATCAGTGGTGGAGGGAGCGGCTGTTTGTGGATGTGGTGCCAATCAAGCAGACTGCTTTATCCTGGACGGTATCAAGCTTCTTGTCTGCACCCATCTAGGCAAGCAAGTGGTATTCCATCACACACCTGACTTGTGCCTAGTAGATGGTGGACAGGCTTTGGGGAGTCAGGAAGTGAGTTACTCACCTCAGTTTTCCAAGTCTCTGACTTGCTCTTTTAGCCATATTTATATGGCTCCGCCAGTTGAGTTTCTGGTTAATGGTAGCCCCCAGGATATTGAAGCAGGGGATTCGTGATGGTAAAGACATTGAATGTCAAGTGACAATGCTTTGATTCTCTCTTGTTGGAGATGGTTATTGCCTGGCATTTCCATGGTGTGAATGTTACTTTGCCACTTTTCAACCAAAGCCTGACTATTGTCCAAGTCCTGCTGCATTTGGATATGGACTGCTTTAGTATCTGAAGAATTATGAATGGTGCAAACATGCCCACTCCTGACCTTATGATGGAGGGAGGTCATTGATGTAGCACCTGAAGATAGTTGGGCCTAGGACACTACTCCGAGGAATTCCTGCAGAGATGTCCTGGAGCTGAGATGTCTGACCTCCAACAACCACAGCCATCTTTGTATGTTCCAGGAGTGACTTAACCAGTGGCGAGTTTGCCTCCGGTCCCCATTGATTTCAGTTAAGTGTGGGCTTGATGTCAAGGGCTGTCATTCTCACCTTACCTCTGGAATTCAGCTCTTTTGTCCATGTTTGAACCAAAGCTGCAATGAGTTGAGAAGCTGAGTGGCCCTGGCAGAACCAAAACCGGGCATCACTGAGCAGGTAAAAACTGAAAGAACTGCGGATGTTGTAAATCAGGAACAAAAACAAAAATTGCTGGAAAAGCTCAAAGTCTCTGACTTGCTCTTTTAGCCATATTTATATGGCTACGCCAGTTGAGTTTCTGGTTAATGGTAGCCCCCAGGATATTGAAGCAGGGGATTCGTGATGGTATAGACATTGAATGTGAAGTGACAATGCTTTGATTCTCTCTTGTTGGAGATGGAAATGCCAAGCAATAAGCATGGTGTGAATGTTACTTTGCCACTTTTCAACCAAAGCCTGACTATTGTCCAAGTCCTGCTGCATTTGGATATGGACTGCTTTAGTATCTGAAGAATTATGAATGGTGTGCAGCATCTGTGAAGAAAAATTACATGAGGTTGTAGACTTGCTCACTGAGCCAGTGTGTTTGATTGCAGGCGTTTTGTCACCCTGCTAGGTAACATCGTCAGTGCGCCTCTGGTGAAGCATCAGTGTTCTGTCCCGCTTGTTATTTATATGCCTCAGTTTGCTGGGGTGGTTGGCATTACTTCCGGTTCTGTTTTTCAATGGTTTGTATATCGGGGCCAGTTCAGTTTGTTTGTTGATGGATCCATGGATGTGTTGCCCCAGTCGGATTCATGTCCTTCTTTGTTCATGTGTACTGACAGCAGTGAGAACTGGTTGTGTCTCTTGGTGGCTAGTTGGTGTTCGTGTGTTCCTCCAGTTTGGCCTGTGTAATGTTTCTCATAGTCCTTGCATGGTGTATATTACGTTGGTTTTAGTGGTTGTGGGTATGGGATCCTTTATGTTTGTCAGTAACTGTTGTCGGATGGTCGTTGGTTTGTGGGCTATCCTGATACCTAGGGGTCTGAGTAATCTTGTGATCGTCTCTGAAATGTCCTTGATGTACGCTAGGGTGACTAGTGTGTCTGACTGTGTTGTGTCCTCCTGTTGTGGTCTGTTGCGGATGTAATGGCAGATTGTGCTTTTTGGGTATCCATGCCTTTTAAAATCTCCACGTAAGTGCTTTTGTTCTGCTTTGTGCAGTTCTGGGTTGCTGCACTGTGTTGTGGCTTATTTGAATAATGTCCTGATGCAGCACTATTTATGGATGTTGGGGTGTTTGCTGGTGTACATGTGTATCTGGGCCATATGGGTGATCTTTCTATATATGCTGGTCTGAAGGTCCCTGTTGTTGTTGCGTTTCATCGTTATGTCTAGGAAGGGTAGTCAGTTATTGTTCTCCTTTTTGTGAATTATATTCCGGTGAGGATGTTGTTTGTGTCGGTGGGTTTCTTCTAGTCTCGTGCATTTGATAATCACGAAAGTGTCATCTACATAGCGAATCGAGAGTTTGGATTGTATAGTGGAGACCACAACCAGAGATACTTAAGTAAACCAGCAACCACCCCAACACGCATAAATGGTGCTGCATCAGAACATTATTCAAACGAGCGACAACACATTACAGCAATCTGGAATTGCGCAAAGCAGAACAGGAGCACTTATATAGAGTTTTTAAAAGGAATGAATACCCAAAAAGCACATTCTGCCGTTACCTTCACAACAGACCACAACAAAAAGACACAACACAGCCAGACACACTAGTCCCTGTACCGAATATCAGAGATGACCACGAGACTACTCAGACCCCTAGGTATCAGGGTAGCCCCACAAACCAATGACCACCCTGTGACAGCTACTGACGAATGTAAAGGATCCCATTCCCACAACCAATAGAACTAATGTAATATACAAAATATCATGCAAGGACTGTGATAAACATCACAACAGCCAAACTGGAAGAAAACTGAGGGTAAGGATACACAAACCATCTAGACACCAAGAGACACGACCAGTTCTCACTGGTCTTAGTACACACGGACAAAGAAGGACACGAATTCAACTGAGACAATACATCCATAATAGCACAAGCCAAATGGAGACATGGCCAGGGAATTCCTGGAGGCCTGGCATTCTAACCAGAACTCCATCAACAAACACATTGAACTGGACCCCATATATAAACCGCTGAAAACCAAAACCGGAAGTGATGCCAACCACCCCAGCAAACCAAGGCATATAAATAACAAGCAGGACAGAACACCAATGCTTCACCAGAGGCACACTGATGTTACCTAGCAGGGTGACGAAACATCTGCAATCAAACACACTAACTCAGCGAGCAAGTCTATAACCATATCCACAACCTGAGCTACAAATCTTCTCAAACTTTAAGAAAAATCAGAGTTAACATTTCAGGTCCAGTGATCCTTCCTCAGTTCCTTGGTCCCGAAACGTTAACTCTGACTTTTCTTCACAGATGCTGCCAGACTTGCTGGGCTTATCCAGCGACTTCCGTTTTTGTCACTGAGCAGGTTACTTCTGAGCAGGTGCTGCTTGATAGCACTGTGGATGACACCTTTCATTACTTTACTGATCGTCAAGAGTAGACTGGGCTGGTAATTAACTGCGTTGGATTTATCCTGCTTTCTGAGTACAGGACATACCTGGGCTGTATTCCATGTTTTTAGGGAGATATCAATGTTGTAGCTGTTCTGGAACAGCTTGACCATGGATGCATCAAGTTCTAGAGCACAGGTCTTCATTTACTGTTGCCGGAGTGTTGTCATGGCCACGGCCTTTGCAGGTGGTAAATGAGATACTGATCAAATCAAGTGGATTATGTTCTTAGAGTTGCAGCCATCCATGCAGGTGGAGAGTATTCCATCACATTCTTGAGGTGTGCTTTCGAGATAGTAGACAGTCTTTGGAGATATCAATTATATGTTAATTCTTTGAAGAGGTGACCAAACAAGTGGATGAAGGTAGAGCAGTGGATGTGGTATACATGGATTTCAGTAAGGTGTTTGTTTAGGTTCCCCATGGTAGGGTCACGCAGAAAGTAAGGAGGCATGGGATAGGGGGAAATGTGGCAGATTGGATTCAGAATTGACTGACCCTTAGAAGACAAAGGGTGGTAGTGGACGGAAAATATTCAAAATGGTGCTCAGTTACGAGTGGTGTGCCACAAGGATCTGTTCTGGGTCCTCTTCTATTTGTGATTTTTGTAAATGATTTGGATGTAGGACTGGAAGGGTGGATTAGTAAGTTCGCGGATAATATGAAGTTGGGCCGAGTTGTGGATAGTGTGGAGGGCTGTCCTAGGTTACAAAGGGACATTGATAGGATGCAGACCTGGGCTGAGAAGTGGCAGATGGAGTTTAACCCTGAAAAGTGTGAGGTGATTCATTTTGGAAGGACAAATTTGAAAGCAGAATACAGGGTTAACGGAAAGATTCTTGGCAGTGTGGAGGAGCAGAGGGATCTTGGGGTTCATGTTCACAGTTCCCTGAAAGTTGCCACCCAGGTGGATAAAGTTGTTAAGAAGGCTTATGGGGTGTTAGCTTTCATTTAATAGAGGGATTGAGTTCAAGAGCCGTGAAGTTATGCTCCAGCTATACAAAAGCCTGGTTCGGCCACATCTGGAGTATTGTGTCCAGTTCTGGTCGCCTCATTACAGGAAAGATGTGGAAGTGTTAGAAAAGGTGCAGAGATTTACCAGGATGTTGCCTGGAATGGAGGAAAGGTTGAGATAGCTGGGTCTTTTCTCTTTAGAGCGACAAAGGATGAGAGGTGACTTGATAGAGGTGTACAAAATGATCAGAGGTATAGATACAGTAGACAGCCAGAGACTTTTTCCTAGGGTGGAGGTAGCTATTCGGAGGGGGCATAGTTTTAAAGTGAGTGGAGGTAGATATAGGGGAGACGTCAGAGATAGGTTCTTTACTCGGAGTAGTTGGGGCATGGAATGCATTGCCGGAGAGGGTAGTGGAGTCAGCCTCATTAGGGGCATTTAAGCGGCTATTAGATAGGCATATGGATGATAGTATAAGGTAGGGGTGGTGGTTAGATAGACCTTAGGTTTCAGGTAAAAGTTCGGCACAACATCATGGGCCGAAGGGCATGTACTGTGCTATACTGTTCTATGTTCTATATGTATTGTTTTGGGAGAAAGAATTAAAAGCATTCTTCATCACTATATTAATATATAGTGTAATGTACAAAGCAGTTGCTATCACTTCAACCTGTTGTACTTTTTTGAAAAGAGAAACATTTATTGACTGGTGGAACTGAGCTTCATTCATTTCACATTGTGAAAGAGAAGCATTTTTTTTGTGTGTATTATAGGAAGGACTGAAAGGCTTCTGAAAGTGAAGTGAAAGGCACCAGGAAGTTATAATCCATTGCAGCAAACAGACTGGATACATTGTGCCCCAGATTGCATCCAATCTTCATCCAAATTGTAATGCTAATTTACAGGCAGTGCTTGAATGCTAGTATGCTGACTTATTTGGATATAACCCAAACTCTGTAATAAATTGAATTTCATTCCCTGAAATATCAAATGTTGGGAGGAGCCTTGCAGCCCAGCTTTATTTAGGAGGCTAACTAAAATATTTCGATTGTAATCTGTGCCATTTGTGTTATTCACTTTTAGGAAGAAAAGAAAAGGTACGACAAAGAAACTGAGAAATACTACAGCTTTTTGGAGAAACATGTCAATTTATCAGGAAAGAAAAAAGAAGCATTGCTAGTTGAGGTAAACTTCATGTATTTCAATTCTGTTAGAAAAAATTAACTTTGCCTAAAGAAGTTTGGCTCACTTTAAAATGTCAAATGTTGCGATTTCTTGAGGAAAAGAATTTTGGATTTGGTTACATATGAACTTGAGAATATTTGTGAAAAGGAATTTATTTAATTGTGCATTTGAGATTCAGATTGTATTTTGAGTAGAGGGCGGCAGACTGGGACACACATCTGTACATGATTGTATTTCAATCCAAAGAGATTGCATGATTATTGCCAGGCACTTTCACCAAAGATCAAGCTCTAAAGCACTTGTGTGCAATGCTGTGTTTACAACTGTAGAAGTGTCTTTAATTGGAAACATTGAATGGAGTCAATGAAGCTTCATTATTGTGGGAACTGAAAAGCATGCTTGCCACATCTGAACATAATATTTCATTTGAGAGTGAATTAATGCAGGAATTGATTGTTATTTCTTGTTATCGGCATTATAAATCCTAGAACTCTGTGGGAAGAGAGGGAAGAGATTGCTGGGCACTTGCTGCAATATTCGTGTCGTCGATAGCCACAGGTGAGGTGCCGGAAGACTGGAGGTTGGCTAACATTATGCCACTATTTAAGAAAGGTGATAAGGAAAAGCCAGGGATGAACTGATCGGGGATAGAAAACAGACTTTGGCCAGTGGGTAATCCTTGAAACCAAAGGATAACATGTAGGATGTTCTAGTGTGTGTAACTCTAATGTTCTGGCATGTATGGTCAAGTTACTAATCATGCATGGTTGTCTCTGAAGTCTTGCAGATGCAGCTTTTATTAAATTCATTTGTGGGATGTGGGCATCGCTGGCTGGCATTTATTGCCCACCCCTAGTCGCCCTTGAGAACGTGGGACTGAGCTGCCTTCTTGAACAGCTGCAGTCTACCTGCTGTGGGTTGACTCACAGTGCCATTATGGAGGGAATTCCAGGATTTTGACCCAGCGACAGTGAAGGAATTGTGATATATTTCTAAGTCAGGATGATAAGTGGCTTGGAGGGGAACTTGAAGCTGATGGTGTTCCCAAGTATCTGCTGCCCTTGTCCTTTTACATGATTCTGGATTTGGAAGGTGCTGTCTGAGGATCTTTGATGAATTTCTGCAGTGCATCTTTTAGATAGTAGCAGCAGTGTGTACTGAGTGTCGGTGGTGGAGGGAGTGAATGCTTGTGAATGTCATGCCAATCAAGTGGATTGCTCTGTTCTGGACTTTGTCAAGCTTCTTGAGTGTTGTTGGAGCTGCGTCCTCCAGGCAACTGTGAAGTATTCCATCACACTCCTGGCTTGTGCCTTGTAGATGGTGGACAGGTTTTACTGCAGTGTTCCTACCCTCTGGCTACATGAGCAGGTCAATGTGTGAATGGTGAGTCCAGTTGAATTTCTGATTAATGATAACCCCCAGGATGTTGATAGTGGAGGATTCAGTGATGGTAATGCAATTGAATGTCAAGGGGCAGTGGTTAGATAGTCATTGCCTGGCATTTGTGTGGCGTGAATGTTACTTGCCACTTGTCAGTCCAAGCCGGGATATTATGCAGATCTTGTTGCATTTGAACATGGATTGCTTCAGTATCTGAGGCATCACGAATGGCGCTGAACATTGTGCAAGCATTGGTGAACATTCCCACTTCTGGCCTTATGATAGAGGCAAGGTCATTAATGAAGCACCTGAAGATAGTTGGGTCGAGGATACTACCCTGAGAAACTGCTGCAGAGATGTCCTGGAACTGAGCTGACTGACCCCCGACAACCACGACCATCTTCCAATGTGTCAGGTATGACATCAACCAGTGCAGAGTTTGCCCCCCAAAGCCCATTGATTCCAGTTTTGCTAGAAGTCCTTGATGCCACACTTGGTTGAATGTAGCCTTGATGTCAAGGGCTGTTACTCTCACTTCACCTCTGGAATTCAGCTCTTCTGTTCATGTTTGAACCAAAGCTGTAATGGGATCAGGAGCTGGTGGAACCCAAACTGGGCATCAGTGAGCAGGTTATTGCTGAGCAGATGCTTCTTGGTATTTACTCAGCAAATACAGTTTTGAGAGGTTCTTTCAAAAGAACAAATAGATTTCACTAAACTGAAATAGAGGGCTTTTCATTTTCAGAAATGGGAAACATGGGTTCTGTCAAACTCAGGTCAGTTGAAGTACCGATTTTATTGTTGGAATGTCCTAGCTGTTGGTGGTTCTAATGCATTAACATCTTTTTTGAGTAGCTGTTTAGCCTATTTGTTGCTCTGAAAGTGTGTCCTAATTCTGCCCATCTCAAATTGACCTATAATTTTACAGTTGTGGTATTTTGTAATAACTGGATGCTACTTGTGGCTGTAAGGTGTCTTTGTTCTGCAGCGCTGACATTGACTCTTAATTTTTGCTCTTTGCTCTATTATTTGTATTGGCTAGTCATATGAGTCTTTACAATGTTGATATTTTTTTAAAGTTGTTGGATTGTGTTGCTTTCCTTTGATAAAGTTGTCCTTCTCTTAGGCTTTATTGGAGAGTCTGTCCAGTTCCTGCTCCCAGTATAACTTGAATCACTTTCTGCAAAACAAAATTTTCTTTGAACTTTAATATATCTGACAAAGATTTACCAATAATTTCACAAGTAATTCCATTTCTAATGACTTCAAAGCTCCATGACCATGGTTTTTCACTTATCTATCAAATTCATTAAGGAAATTATCCATTGGATTGTCCTGGATGCAGAACTCGTATATTCAATCATGCTCTTTTAAGAGCCTTATTTGTTTTCAGATGAAAAGCTTGAAGAGTTCCTTCAAAATTTCCTTAGTCTCCTTTTATGCTTTGGTAATTTATACTGTCAGTAGTCGTAGACCCTATTGAATAGGTTAGTGTATTTTTGTTGACTGAGATTTAGTACTTAAGTTTGAACTAATTCTGCATCTTAGAACTGTTTTCTTCAATATGCCCAATGTTTTTCATTTGCTTATCTCTCATATTAAATCTTTGTGACAATATCATTTCTTTGCCATGTGTTCTGATTGTAATTATTTGTGATTCTTCCTTTGAAGCTGTAGTCATGCTGCTGTACCTAAATGTTGCTGTATTTCTGGCTTTAAATTTTTTAAGCTTTCAGTAAAACAATGCTGTTTTCATCTCTTTCATTGGAAGACATTTAGTTCTGTAAATAGTAATGCTGTTATTTTCTTTTTTCATCGTTTTACAAACTTTTGAACTGTGCATGTAGCATTATTGTATTTTTTTCTAACAAAACTTTAAATTGTATCAAATAACAATGTTGTGTCTAAATACTGCTTACCAGTGGCTCTTGCCATCTTCTTGCAGTCGAAATGACCGTTTCCTGCCTTCTGTGGGAAAAATGGAGATTTTCTGGTTTTTGTAGTGGAGTTGAATATTTTCCATTTTTAGGCTAAGTGGAGACTTTCACACCTTGCGCAGCTTCAAATGCCATGTACATTCCCTTCCACAATTTTCCGAACAATGTTTTGTAGCTAATACAGAGAATGCTGGAGAAACTCAGCAGAATGCCAGACCAGCAATCTGTATTTGTTTTAGATTTCCAGCATCAGCAGTATTTTGCTTTTATTTGAATATCTTATTGTTACAACCTTAATACATCTTTCTAGCAAATCTCACGGTTTAAATTATTGATCTTCCATCCTTGTAACAGCTTTAAAACTCTTCTAACTCTCCTCCTCAGTTAGACTATGAGTTCTTCATCTTTACATTGCCCTTCCATTGCATTAAATCTGCTGCATGATGTTCCAGTTGCTGCTGTCTTGGTATAAATTAAATTTATGACTGTGGACTTTGCAACTGCAGCTGTACCTCGCGGTGTTCGCTCATTATGTTAGCAATAGTCATTGTGAGCGGTAATTATTCTTTCCTTAACTTCTGTCTTTCCCAGTCTTTGCATTCTTTGATCCCATGTGTTATTAATTTAAAGTTTTTTTTTCCCCTCTTCCCTAATGGAAATCTTCACCTTAACTTGGAGCCAAAAAAATGAAATAGGACTGCTGCATCTGATTCTCCTTCTGTAAGGACTTTGTTACTTCCATTTATCAATTCTTTTCAAGCTTTTACTAGGTCTGACTGCTTCACCTACACTCTTTACCAGTTCTGTCATTAACAAGAGAATAACTTTAATTATCGTAAGCAAGTGTATTCTTTAACAAATGGTAAAATATTTACAAATGTACTACTTTGCAACTTAAGTTCAAACTCCAAACACACACAGACTCACATATATTCACAAATGAGACGACAAAGAAAAATTTTGACACATACCATAGGTGTAAGAGTGTTGATCAAAGTTCAGACCACAATGATTGAATTCTGTCTTGCAGTCCGTTTGACACAAAGTTGTCTACAGAATGATGGTCAGTAGCTGATCAGGTGCACCTAAGTATTTTCTTGCATTAGAATTGTTTTTGTCTTTTTCACTCAGAGAAATGGTGATAAATGCTACTTATGTGCAGGCTTCTGGGTGTTTAAGTGCACTGCACTCTTAAACCTGTACCAAACAGCAGCTGGACCAGTCCAAAGGATGTCATTAGGCAGTTTTTCCTTAACTCAAATGACACCTGATTCCACTTTCTCATAAAATATCCAGCTCGATTCTTTGAAAAATAACCTAGTCATGTATGGCTGAAGTGTGCACCATGCAATCCCACAGGACATCGGTGAGGCCATAACTGGAATGTTGTGTACAGTTTTGGTCCGCATATCTGAGGAAGGATATTCTTACGACAGAAGGAGTGCAGTGAACCTATACAAAATTGATTCCTGGGATGGTAAGACAGATGTATGAGGAGAGATTAAATTGGTTAGGATTGTATTTGCTGGAATTTAGAACAGGGGATATCTCATAGAAACTAAGGAAATTCAAACTGGTCTAGACAGTTTAGATGTAAGAAAGATGTTCCCAATGGTGGGGGAGTCCAGAAGCAGGTGCCATAGCTCAAGGACAAGGACAAACCCTTTAGGACTGAGGCAGGGAGAATTTTTCTTCTTAGAAATTTCACAGAAAATGGTGAGGCCAAAACATTGTGTTTTGAAGCAGTGGGTGGATGTACAGTAATATTCCTCAATATCCGCAAGGATTCTGTTCCTGAGAATCTCAGTGAATAATGACTTTTGCAAGTGTGGAACTCATTTAAATATGTTTAAAAATAAGCTAAAAATCACAGATATGCAATTTTTATTGTTACTTACTTTTTGGCGCAAATAGGTGAATTTGTGATTTTACGGATACAAAGACTTAATGTAGTGCTTTTGGCTAAAGGGATCAAGTGATGGGGGGAGGTTGGGATTAGGCTATTGAGTTTGATGATCAGTCATGATCATAAAATAAATGATAGAACATGCTTTAGGGGTTGAAAGATCTATTCTCGCTCCTATCTTCTATATTATTTCTGTGTTTCTGTTGCAGCTGTGGTTGCAATGTTTCTGTTAGGAGTTCTCCCAGTGCATCATTGCATCCCTTAGCTCAGTTATATTTAACCTTTCACTTCAGTCTGATGGGAAATGCTTTTAGCATTGTATCAACAGTGTGAAGTAACTCAAAACATAGGCAAGTTGGACTATTTTTCCATCTTGGAAAGTTGCATTTTATTTTACATTTCACAAGCTATTTAGATTAGCCCACTAATCATTAACATAATTCGTGTAAAATAATTAATAACAAATGCTTTCTTGGTTGTGCAATATATTCATGGGCTGAGTAATTATTTATTTATTTTTCCAGTTTGTTCCTAAGATGGATGGCACAGTGGCTCAGTTTGTAGCACTGCTGCCTCACAGCACCAGGGACTCGGGTTCAATTCCACGCTTGGGTGACTGTGTGGAGTTGGCACGTTTCTCCCTGTGACTGCTTGGGTTTCCTCCAGGTGCTAAATTGCCCGTAGTGTCCAGAGATGTGCAGGCTAGTTGGATTGATCATGGGAAATGCAGGGTTACAGAGATAGGGTGGGAGGATGGGTCCGGATGGGATGCTGTTTCGAAGATTGGTGGGGATTTGATGGGCCAATGGCCTGTTTCCACACTGTAGGGGTTCTATGATTTTGTACATAGGTACCTTTGTCCCTAAGATGGCACCGTATGTGACGACTTTGTAAGCTTTTCACTGCACTCATATGAGTACATGTGACAATAAACTTAATTGTAATTATAAAGTGTTATTTATTTATTTGGTTTTAAATCTTGTTTTTAGTTGGTCAGTGAGGAAGCATCTGAGCCTGATATGCATTTTCAACCTGTTTAATCATAATAGTCACCTGTACAAGTGCTCTGTAGGAAGAAACATCAGGCCAGATCCCCTGTCAGAGTTGGAGAGGGTGTGTCTGATACTAAGTGATTTAATCTGCCATTTACCATTTAGGCTGGCTCCAGCTGTGATGCAGTGTGTAAGAGAGCCGGGAGTCAAATTGTTGGTCATAATTGTGGTGGGGAGTGCCTCCTTTCTTTGTTATAAACTGAAAAAATGTCCCTTGCTGTATCTTCATTGCATTGACTATCACCCATTGATTTAAATGGAGCTCTGAAACTTCATTCCCTCATTCCTCTGACAACGCTAATCTCACTCATGCCAATAGTGTTCACTTGCTCTTGATAAAAGCGAAATGTCGATGCTGAAAATTCAGAATAAGCACAGTGGAAAACTGAAGAAGAGCCATACCAGACTCAATGTTAATTCTGCTTTTTCTGTCTTTGTTTGAACCTCTGCCTGTTGTATTTTGACAGTGTTGTCTCTCTCTCTCTCCCTCTCTCTCTCTTTCTCTCTCTCATACCTCCTTAATGGTGTTTACCCTTTCTCTGCCACTTTGACTTTGGTGACCCTGTCTCTCTTCCCTCAATGATGTTTATCTTCTCTTAGCCACATCTGCCATCTCTCTCTCTCTCTCTCCCACCTCAATTGCAAGCTCTTGGGTTTGAATGCTATCCAGCAGGAGATTGGGGAGAACGTTGCCTGAGAGTCTCCTCAGAACCAGGAACACAGGCCTGCTGACTCCCACCGAGGTCACACAACCCCTTCCATGTAACTTGCATTTAAATTATTGTGAAGTATAATAACCTTCTGAACCAAAAATATGCAACTCTAAATGATAATCTTAAAAATGTCACAGATGTAACAATGTATCAAGACAACAGTGATCATAGCATTGACTCCTTCAGTCTGAAAAGTATTCACAGCATTTCAATTAAAAAAAGAAAGACTTGGATTTATATTTCACCCTTAACAAATGTAGACTTAATACAGGTGGATCTTCAATTAATAAAAGCACTTTGTAAACAATTAAGTAATGTGAAGTCTAGACACTGTTGTGAGCAAGCCAGAATTGTACTGTTGAAAATGTTGATATCTGTTTTCCCTAATTGTCATTATGCACTGACCTACCTCAAAGCTGGCATCTAGGGTGCCTTGAAATGTCATAGTTCGATTGTGCTTAAACTATGATTCAATTGTGACAGCAGATTCTGCATTAAATATTTTAAAACCATTTTAATCAAGACTGACATAATGACTGGGTCTGTTTTGAAGTTCAGTCTCCTTTTAATTAATATTTTGAGTAGGAAATTAATCCTAATTTCAATTTCATTGTTGTTTCCAAACTTTAGCCAAGATTTAGTCTTAAATATATTTTTCTCAGTTCAGCAAAGTATTAAATAAAACATTAGAATCTGCGGTTATTGTTGCTTCACTTGTCTAACAGCTCAGAAGGCCGCAGATTTATTTTTTGGCTGTTTTAATTTTCAGCATCAGTCACTATAATCACTAAAGTCACTCTTTCAGGAAACTGCTAATTTCTGAGGCTAATGAAATGCAAGCTTTTCTCAAGTACTGTTTTGATCACTTTTAAGAAAAAAAGTAATTGCTCAGTTATCAGGGCATCCTAATTTGGTATCACAGTAAAATATAACTTCTACCTGACAGCAAAGTATGATCTTACGTAGAGATGGTGCCTCCAGCTTGAATTTATCTTGTGCCTTTAAACAGGCAAGCATTCTGTAGAACATCATAGCAGTGCAGGATAAAACAAAAGATTGAAATGCATTTAAGGAGGGTCTTAAAGCAGGAAAAGGAGATGGAGAGGCAAAAGTGTTTAGGGAGAAGACTTGGAGCAACCAAAATCACAGCCATTAGTGTTGGGATAGTTGTAACTATCAAAAATACAACACTGAGGTTAAAGTTTAAATTAATTCAGTTTCAAAGAATAGTATTAAATTGGAGGTTCCTTTTGTTTGTTCTTTGAAGAATGTTTTAAGTTAAAACAATGAGGGCTGATGCCATCATGGAAAAGTGCAAACTGGAATAGTTAGAGTTAAAGTCAAATAGCAGTCTATTCAAAAGTAGTTTAGATTATTGGTTATTCATTTCTTATCTCATCCTGTCTGCTTCAGTAACTTGTTCAAGTGATTCCTGTGATAATATCATAGACGTTTGTCATTTAAACCAAGCATTTTCAATTAACAAATGATCAGACCAAAGCAAAAGAAAGAAGTCTGTCAACAGTAAAATTATATTGCACCCAATAACCATCTAATCCAGTGAGAATTTTAATTCTGGGATTAGTGGGAATTTTATTATAAAGGTGGCAGCACATTTCTTTAAAACTCTTGTATGATTTTTCTGTCCAGCTAATGAATTAAATGCATACAGTGAAATCCTGATCAGTCAAGCATTCATGCCTCACCTTCAGCATGCCCCAGTTCCTGGCCACAGAACAAACTAATTCTAAGGGATGTGACCACGTCCTAGGGCAGCGTGTCCAGGGGAATGCGTGGTGTCTGCAACGCAAACTTCAACTCTACAACTCCGATCCAATATTGCTCAAGTTGCAAATAATTGCTACAGATGGATGACACCCAGCTGCTGCAATATGCAATAGCTGCATAAATCACCTGACTTGCTGTCTCTATCACATGTTATTTAATTTATCTATTAAACATTCTAGTACCCCTGCTCTTTACCTTTTAGTTTTTTTACGCATCAATCTTATACCTAACAGCCTTGTTTAAAAAAAACAAAAGACTAGACACCTAAATGCAGACTAGAGAACTTAGAGACTAACGGCCTTATTTTAACTTTAAAGAATAGAAATGCTCATCAATCCACTTTACCAATCAGCTGCGTTATCGCTGTATGTTGGTGACTTGTATGCTCCCAACAGTGAGGCTGGTGGGTCACTTAATGAGGATCCACTTTTCTATTCATTTGTGGGATGTGGGCATCGCTGGCTGGCCAGCATTTCTTGCCCATTTCTAGTTACCCTCCAGAAGGTAGTGGTGCACTGCCTTCTTGAACCACTGCAGTCCTCCTGCTGTGGGTTGATCCGCAATGCTACTGGGGAGGGAATTCCAGAATTTTTACCCAGCGACAGTGAAGGAACGGCAAAATATTTCCAAGTCAGCATGTGAGTGACTTGGAGGGGAACTTGGAGGTGGGGGTGTTCCCATATGTATGATACCCTTGTCCTTCTAGATGGAAGTGGTCATCAGTTTGGAAGATGCTGTCTGAGGATCTTTGATGAATTTCTGCAGTGCATCTTGTAGATAGTACACACTGCTGCTACTGAGTGTCGGTGGTGGAGGGAGTGCATGCTTGCAGATGTAGTGCCAATCAAGCGGGCTGCTTTGTCCTGGATGGTGTCAAGCTTCTTGAGTGTTGTTGGGGCTGCACTCGTCCAGGCAAGTGGGGAGTATTCCATCACACTCCTGACTTGTGCCTTGTAGATGGTGGACAGGCTTTGAGGAGTCAGGAGGTGAGTTATTCGCCGCAGTATTCCTAGCTTCTGGCCTGCTCTTGTAGCCACTGTGTTAATGTGGTGAGTCCAGTTGAGTTTCTGATCAATGATAACACCCAGGATGTTGATAGTGAGGGATTCAGTGATTGTGACATCACTGAATGTCAAGGGGCGGTGGTTAGATTGTCTCTTATTGGTGATGGTCATAGCCTGGCATTTGTGAGGTGTGAATGTCACTTACCACTTGTCAGCCCAAGCCTAGATATTGTCTAGATTTTGTTGCATATGAACATGGACTGCTTCAGTATCTGAGGAGTTACGAATGGTGCTGAATATTGTGCAACCATTGAACATTGTCCGAACATTGGCGAACATCCCCATTTCTGACTTTATGATGGAGGGAAGGTCATTGATGAAGTAGCTGAAGGTGGTTGGGCCAAGGACACTACCCTGAGGAACTCCTGCAGAGATGTCCTGGAGCTGAGGTGATTGACCGTCAACAACCATGACCATCTTCCTATGTGTCAGGTATGACTCTAACCACCAGAGAGTTTGCCCCCGATACCCATTGATTCCAGATTTGCAACGGCTCCTTAATGCCACACTCGGTCGAATGCAACCTTGATATCAACGGCTGTCACTCACCTCACCTCTGGAATTCAGCTCTTTTGTCCATGTTAGAACCAAGGCTGTAATGAGGTCAGGAGCTGAGTGGCCCTGGCGGAACCCAAACTGGGCATCACCTGAGCAGGTTGTTGCTGAGCAAGTGCTGCTTGATAGCACTGTTGATGATACCTTCCATCACTTTACTGATCGTCAAGAGTAGACTGATGGGGTGGTAATTGGCCAGGTTGGATTTGTCCTGCTTTTTGCATATAGGACATACTTGGGCAATTTTCTACATTGTTGGCTCGATACCACTGTTGTAGCTGTACTGGAACAGCTTGGCTAGGGGAGCGGCAAATTCTGGAGCACAAGTCTTCAGTACTACTGCCGGAATGTTGTCAGGGCCCATAGCCTTTGCAGTATCCAGTGTCTCCAACCGTTTCTTGATATCACGTGGAGTGAATCGAGTTGGCTGAAGACTGGTATCTGTGATGCAGGAGACCACTGGAGGAGGCCAAGATTGATTACCCATTAGCACTTCTGGCTGAAGATTGCTGTGAATGCTTCAGCCTTATCTTTTGCACTGATGTGCTGGGCTCTTCCATCATTGAGAATGGGGATATTTGTGGAGCCTCCTCCTCCAGTGAGTTGTTTAATTTTCCACCATCATTCACGACTGGATGTGGCAGGACTGCAGAGTTCAGACCTGATCCATTGGTTGTGGGATCGCTTAGCTCTGTCTATCACTTGCTGCTTTCGCTGTTTGGCGTGCAAGTAGTCCTGTTTGGTGGCTTCATCAGGTTGATACCTCATCATCAAGTATGCCTGGTGCTGCTCCTGGCATGCCCTCCTGCACTCTCCATTGAACCAGGGTCGATCACTTGGCTTGATGGTAATGGTTTAGTGGGGAAAATGCCGGGCCATGAAGTTATAGATTGTGCTGGAGTACAATTCTGCTGCTGTTGATGGCCTACAGTGCCTTGAGTTGCTAGATCTGTGCAAAGTCTGTCCCATTTAGCATGGTGATAGTGTCACACAGCACAGTGGAGGTTGTTCTCAAAGTGAAGGCGGGACTTCGTCTCCACAAGGACTGTGCAATGGTCACTCTTAATGATACTGTCATGGACAGATGCAACTGCAGCTGGCAAATTAGTAAGGATAAGGTCAAGTATGTTTGCCCCTCTTCTTGGTTCCCTCACCACCTGACACAGACCCAGTCTAGCAGCTATGTCCTTTAGAGCCTGACCAGCTTGATCAGTAGTACTGCTGCTGAGCCACTCTTGGTGGTGGACATTGAAATCCCCCACCCAGAGTACATTTTGTGCCCTTGCCATCCTCAGTGCTTCCTCTAAGTGTTGTTCAACATTGAGGAGTACTGATTCATCAGCTGAGGGAGGGCAGTATGTGGTAATCAGTAGGAGGTTTCCTTGCCCATGTTTAACTTGAAGCCATGAGACTTCATGGGGTCCAGAGTCAATGTTGAGGACTCCTAGAGCAACACCCTTCCGACTGTGTATACCACTGTGGCGCTACCTCTGCTGGGTCTGTGCTGCCAGTGGGACAGGACATATCCAGGGATGGTGATGGTGGTGTCTGGGACATTGTTTGTAAGGTATGATTCTGTGAGTATGGCTATGTCAGGCTGTGGCTTAACTAGTCTGCAAGACTACTGGTTTAATTAATTTACTCTATCATTGCAAACCTGGTGAGGTGGAGGGGCACTGCTTAAGTGTATCACCAGAAGACTTTTAAATAATAGATTTCCGTTTTAATGCCAACTGCAAGCTGATTAAACTAAATTAAATATTTAGACAATTCCCCCAGCAATGGACACACTCAGTCCTTGGGTTGCCACGGAAGAGGAATCCCAACTATGAAAGGCAGTTCAGAGATCATAACTTGTTAGGCTGAGAAAAGAGAACAACAAGTCTTCTGGAGTTAAGAGATTCTTTGAGCTACTTGTAGAAGAATTTAATGTCTACTTAAGGGGCAAAATAATTTGACTCTGTGAAATGTGGTTTTGGTTGTGCTAACGAAAAAGGGGAATGTTTTGTATTAAATTTGAAAGTACACTTTCCTTACAAAGATAGTGTTCAATAATGCTTCTAATAATTTGTAACAGTCAAGATTTTGATAGGATGCAGAAAAGATTTACAAGGGTGTTGCCGCGATTGAAGGGTTTGAGCTATAGTGAGAGACTGAATAGACTGGGGCTATTCCCTGGAGCATTGAAGGCTGAGAGGTGACCTTACGAAGATTTATAAAATCATGAGGGGCATGGATAGGGTGAATACCCAAGGTCTTTCTCCTAGGGTGGGGGGCCCAAAGCTAGAGTTAAGGTGAGAGGGGAATGGTTTTAAAAGGAGCTGAGGGGTAACTTTTGCATGCAGAGGTGCATGTATGGAACGAGCTGTCAGAAGAAGTGGTGGAGGCAGGTGCCTTTACAACATTTAAAAGGCATCTGGATGGGTACAGGAATAGGAAGGGTTTAGAGGAATATGGGCCAGATGCTGGCAAATGTGACTAATCAGATTAGGATGTCTGGTTGGTATGCGTGAGTTGGACTGAAGGGCCTGTTTCTGTGCTGTATGATGTGGAAATGCTGGTGTTGGACTGAAATGGACAAAATCAGAAATTAAGTGACACCAGGTTATAGTGCACCAGGTTTATTTGAAAACGCAAGCTTTCGGTGCCTCGCTCCTCCTTCAGGTGTTAGTGAGAGAGGTAGTATCAGACACTGAATTTATAAGTAAAAGATCAAAGACCACTGATGATGATGTATTAAACCAACCTAAACCTAAAGATTTTAATTAAATCATTAAAATGTTTTAATTGGTTAATATGTATATGTAAGTCCCAAATTCCTTTCAAGCCACTGTCCTGAGAAAATTAAAGGTTTTATTAGTGCAAAGAAGGGGTGACGTTTTAGGTCACACAATGCATGTTAGGTATGAGGCCTTGTTTAGTATCTGTTTAGAACATAGAACATAGAACATTACAGCGCAGTACAGGCCCTTCGGCCCTCGATGTTGCGCCGACCTGTGAAACCAATCTGAAGCCCATCTAACCTAAACTATTCCATTATCATCCATATGTTTATCCAATGACCATTTAAATGCCCTTAAAGTTGGCGAGTCTACTACTTTTGCAGGCAGGGCATTCCACACTCTTACTACTCTCTGAGTAAAGAACCTACCTCTGACATCTGTCCTATATCTATCACCCTTCAATTTAAAGCTATGTCCCCTTGTGCTAGCCATCACCATCCGAGGAAAAAGGCTCCCACTGTCTACCCTACCTAATCCTCTGATCATCTTGTATGTCTCTATCAAGTCACCTCTTAACCTTCTTCTCTCTAACGAAAACAGCCTCAAGACCCTCAGCCTTTCCTCATAAGACCTTCCCTCCATACCAGGCAACATCCTGGTAAATCTCCTCTGCACCCTTTCCAATGCTTCCACATCCTTCCTATAATGCGGTGACCAGAACTGTACGCAATACTCCAAGTGCGGCCGCACCAGAGTTTTGTACAGCTGCAACATGACCTCATGGCTCCGAAACTCAATCCCTCTACCAATAAAACCTAACATTCTGTACGCCTTCTTAACAACGCTATCAACCTGGGTGGCAACTTTCAGTGATCTATGCACATGGACACCGAGATCTTTCTGCTCATCCACACTACCAAGAATCTTAGCATTAGCCCAGTACTCTGTATTCCTGTTACTCCTTCCAAAGTGAATCACCTCACACTTTTCCGCATTAAACTCCATTTGCCACCTCTCAGCCCAGCTCTGCAGCTTATCTATGTCCCTCTGTAACCTGCAACATCCTTCCGCACTATCCACAACTCCACCGACTTTGGTGTCATCCGCAAATTTACTAACCCATCCTTCTACGCCCTCATCCAGGTCATTTATAAAAATGACAAACAGCAGTGGCCCCAAAACACATCCTTGAGGTACACCACTAGTAACTGAACTCCAGGATGAACATTTCCCATCAACCACCACCCTCTGTCTTCTTACAGCTAGCCAATTTCTGATCCAAACCGCTAAATCACTCTCAATCCCATGCCTCCGTATTTTCTGCAATAGCCTACCATGGGGAACCTTATCAAACGCTTTACTGAAATCCATATACACCACATCAACTGCTTTACCCTCATCCACCTGTTTGGTCACCTTCTCGAAGAACTCAATAAGGTTTGTGAGGCACGACCTACCCTTCACAAAACCGTGTTGACTATCCCTAATCAAATTATTCCTTTCTAGATGATTATAAATCCTATCTCTTATAATCCTTTCCAACACTTTACCCACAACCGAAGTAAGGCTCACTGGTCTATAATTACCAGGGTTGTCTCTACTCCCCTTCTTGAACAAGGGGACAACATTTGCTAGTCTCCAGTCTTCTGGCACTATTCCTGAAGACAATGACGACATAAAGATCAAAGCCAAAGGCTCTGCAATCTCCTCTCTAGCTTCCCAGAGAATCCTAGGATAAATCCCATCCGTCCCAGGGACTTATCTATTTTCACACCTTCCAGAATTGCTAACACCTCCTCCTTATGAACCTCAATCCCGTCTAGTCTAATAGACTGTATCTCAGTATTCTCCTCGACTACATTGTCTTTTTCCTGTGTGAATACTGACGAAAAATATTCATTTAGCACCTCTCCTATCTCTTCGGACTCCACGCACAACTTCCCACCACTGTCCTTGACCGGCCCCAATCTTACTCTAGTCATTCTTTTATTCCTGACATACCTATAGAAAGCTTTAGGGTTTTCCTTGATCCTACCTGCTAAAGACTTCTCATGTCCCCTCCTGGCTCCTCTTAGCTCTCTCTTTAGGTCCTTCCTGGCTAACTTGTAACTCTCAAGCGCCCTAACTGAGCCTTCACGCCTCATCTCTACATAAGCCTCCTTCTTCCTCTTGACAAGAGGTTCAACTTCTTTAGTAAACCATGGTTCCCTTGCTTGTTCCTCCCTGCCTGACAGGTACATACTTCTCAAGGACACGCAGTAGCTGTTCCTTGAACAAGCTCCACATTTCAATTGTGCCCAGCCCCTGCAGTTTCCTTCTCCATCCTATGCATCCTAAATCTCGCCTCATCGCCTCATCGCCTCATAATTGCCTTTCCCCCAGCTATAACTCTTGCCCTGCGGTATATACCGATCCCTTTCCATCGCTAAAGTAAACGTAACCGAATTGTGGTCACTATCACCAAAGTGCTCACCTACCTCCAAGTCTAACACCTGGCCTGGTTCATTACCCAGTACCAAATCCAACACATTTATGTTAAGTGGAGCTTTGAGACAGCTGAAGGAGCCCCAATATAATGGAGTTGGCCTTCAAATGCACTCAAGCAAACAAAACCCCGAATGAAATCACCGTAAACCAGTAAGTATGTGAAAATTGTCTTTTAATTTGTTCACACCTTACAATGGCCTGGCCTTGAACGGTCTAAGCATTAAATATATTGTTGGGAATTAGCTCAGGGAAGTGTCAGAAATCTTTAATGTGCTGACTTTGGATGAGTGTGATACGGTCTGTCATGTCAAATGTAGTTGAAAATGTTCTTGGTACTATGGTGCTGCAGTATGAAATACCACAACACTTCAATGGCTTTTGCAATTTAGCTAAGGAAACAAGTGAGTCAGCAGGCAGACATTCATCAGACTTCTGAGTTGTTGAGCTATGCGGCGGAGGAACATACTGCATCATGATTGCCTCATCTGTCAGTTCTGTTGAAAAATGTACAATGCTGTACATCTACATTTCCGTGGTTGTGTCTGCTGAATTTCTATGTCAACCTCCTGCTGATGAGTGAAAAGAGGCTCCATTTTGAGTTAGTTGACCTCATCCTGCTCCTTCTCTTGGCGTCTTATGCAGTTGTAACCCATTTGAACCCACGGGCTTCCGTCACCATCTTCCACATCTTCCACCACCGATGTCAGAGTCCACAGGGCTATTGCCTATAATCATATTCCTTTTCTTCAACTGATATACTTGTCCACTTTCCTCACCCATGCCTTAATGCTGGATGTCCTATAGTTGGTGTGCTAGCTTTCTGCTGCATGGTTAATGTCTGTGTATTTGTAAAGCAACATGGCCTCTTGGACTTTCCTCACAAGAAGTGGCATCTTTTCAGTGACATCCATTTTGGTGTAGACCATAGCAGTGACACCATTCCTTGGTCCGTTTTCCTCCATTACATCATAAACATCAAACAATGACCTGGTAAAAAGATAGTAGAGCAGTCTTGTTTCATAGATGTTAAAGTTATTTCTTGGTGCATACATGTTCAGGATGTGGATGAGACCATTTTGTAGCCAATCATCTGAGACTGCTGCCTGAACCGTTGCACCTTCACTGCCTGCTGAACAGACGCAATGAGACTATAAGATATGGAAGTAAAATTAGGCTGTTCGGTCCACCACGTCTGCTCTGCCATTTGATTATAGCTAATATATTTCTGAACCTCATTCTTCTGCCTTCCCTCATAACTCTTGATCCCCTTTCTAATCAAGAACCTGTCTATTTCTGTCTTAAATGCACTTAATGACTTGGCCTCCATAGCCCTCTGCGGCAATTGGTTTGATTTGATTTATTGTAGTCACATGTACCAAAGTACAGTGAAAAGCTATGTTTTGTGACCAGTACCGGCAGATTATAGCAAACAAGGACACACAGATCATAGGGTGCTTAGACAGAGCAAGGCATACAGGTTACAAGTGCAGAGGAGGTGCGCAAACCAAGGTCAGCATTATCTGAAGTCCATTAAACAGTCTACTAATGGAAGGGAAGAAGCTGTTCTTGAACCTGTTGGTACATGTGTTCAAGCTTCTGTATCTTCTGCCTGACAGAAGAGGTTGTAGGAGAACATTACCAGGGTTGGAGGGATCATTGATGATGTTGGCAGCCTTTCCACGGCAACGAGAAGTATAAGTGGCATCCATGGATGGGAAATTAGCATCCGTGCTGGTCGGGCTGTGCATACAACCTTCTGTAGTTTCTTCCAGTCCTCAGCAGAGTAGTTGCTATACCAGGCCATATTGCACCCAGATAAAGTGCTTTCTATAGTGCATCTGTAAAAGTTGGTGAGGGTCCTCATGGACATGCCAAATTTCCTAAGCCGCCTGAGGAAGAAGAGACATTGTTGTGCCTTTTTGACCGTGGTATCTACGTGGGAAGTCCAGGATAGGCTGTCGGTTATTGTTTCTCCTAGGAACTTGACACTGTCGACCCTCTTCGCCTCAGCTCCGCTGATGTAGATTGGGGTGTGTTCTCCTCCTTTCTTCCTGAAGTCAATGATTCAGTTCTTTTGTTTTGCCGACATTGAGAGAGAGGTTGTTATCATTGCACTATAACACCAAGCCCTTTGAGTTCCACAGATTCACCACCCTCTGGCTGAAGAAATTCCTCCTCCTCTCAATTTTAAAGTGTTGTCCCGTCAGTCTGAGGCTGTGCCCTCATGTGCTAGTCTCTTCTTCTAGTGGAACCATCTCCACATTCACTCTATCTAAGCCTCTTAGTATTCGCTAAGTTTCAATCAGATCCACCCTCAACCTCCTATTCTCCTTGGAGTCGACCTAGAGTCCTCAACCACTTCTCATATGACAAGCTGCCCACCCCCAGGATTATCTCATAAGACTCCTCTGGACCTCCTCCAACACCAGTACAACCTTCCTTTGGAATGGGGCCCAGAACAGCTCACAATATTCCAAATGCAGTCTGCCCAGAGTCTTATACAGCCTCAGCAGTACATCCCTACTCTAGTACTCTAGTCCTCTTGAAATGAATGTTGACATTACATTTGCCTTACTAACTGCCAAGTGAACCTGCATGTTAGCCTTAAGAGAATCCTGAACTAGGATTCCCTAGTTCCCTTTATGCTTCAGATTTTTGAAGCCTTTCCCAGTTTAGAAAATAGTCTATACCTCTATTCTTCCCACAAAAGTGCATAATCTCACACTTCACCACAATGTATTCCATTTGCCACTTCTCTGCCCACTCTCCTAGCCTGTCCAAGTCCTTCTGCAGCCTGTCCACTTCCTCAACACTACCTGTCCCTCTACCTATGTTTGTCATCTGCAAATTTAGCAACAATGCCCTCAGTTCCTTTGTCCAGATTGTTCACGTATAACATGAATAGTTGTGGTCCTACCACAAACTCCTGTGGAACTCTATACAATGCCTTGCCATGAATCAGTCCAGTCATCTGTTACTGCAGGTGAGCACCCTTTGACCCAGCCTCTCAGCCAGAATGACTCCCCTTTTCTGTTCATCACATAGCGGCATTGTCACTGGGCTGGAATCCAAAACCCCAGTATAATGTTCTAGGGACATGGTTTCAAGTCACGCTATAACAGATAGGAAAATATGAATTTAATAAAAATCTGGAATAAAAAGCTAGCCTAGTGGCGAGCATGTAACCACTGTCGATTGTTGCAGAAACCCATCTGGAGCCTTTTTAGGAAATGTCATCTTTACCTGGTCTGGCTGACATATGACTCCGCACCCACAGTAAAGTGGTTGTCTCTTAACCGTTGTTTGGCAATAAATGCCACATCTAATGAATGAATGAAAAGATTGAATTATTGTTTAGTTTGTTGCATATTTTTTAAAAGTTCCTAACAATTCAAATAGACTTTGTGGATGTTTTAAAGCATTATATGGGTATAAAGCAGAGAAACAGGCAATTCAGCAAGCAGACCATGCCAACATATATGTAAGCTTACCTTGAACCTCCTCCCTTCCTCTTGTAACCACGTTAGTATAACCCTGCATTCTCCTCTTCCTTATGTTTTTCTCGTCTAGTCTCCTTCATTGCATGTTCATTTCACTAGCTTTCTGTGGTAGTGAATTCCATGTTCTCACCACTCTGGGTAGAGTTCTTTTGAATCGTGCTTTGGTTTCTCATTGACCACCTTCTATTGATGGTCTCAAATTTTGCTGCTGTTTTTCACATAGTAAACCTGTCTTTGTGCCCTTCGTATCAAAGGTTTTCAGAATTTGAAATATTGAGCTACGTTAGTTCCAAACCTTCTCTTTCCAAGTGAAGAAATGCAGCCTGCCCCTCATTTCTTTATAGGTATAAACATTAGATTCACGATACCAGCCTAATAAACCTTGTCTGCACACATCCACTTCCTCTATATTATTATAACTCTGGGGTCATTGGTAAATGCAACTTGAGTTGGGAAAATGAGATTAGATTACAACAGCAGTAAGAACTTCTCTAGCACTATTGACATATTAAAACATTCCAAGATACTTCACGGGAATATTAGAAAATATGCTATGGCATTATGTCATATAAAGGAGACATTAGATCAAAGGATAAAAAGCTAGGCCAAATATATTGTCACTTTCTTGGGCACTGCTTTGTGATTGAGAATGACATGCATCCATCTGATTTGATGAGCTCTCAAATGGCTGAAAAATCCATTGTGAAATCTGCAAGCTCTGTCACAAACACGGCAGGTGGTGCTTGAACAGTTGGGTTGAGGGGTTGTTCCATGATTTGGTTTCTCCTGCTCCTGCCTTGACGCTGTCCCTGCATATTCCTGACATTCTTTCTTGATGTGTTGAGTGCCTTCCTGCATGAGCCTTCACTGTTTTGGTCAGTCACAAGCCAGGGTCAACCGTGAACCAGAAAATTTAGTTTCGTCCGTTAAACGCTCAAGTAATACCTCGAGTGCAACCCTCAAGCTTTTCCATTGTACACCTGGAAGTCTCCTGCCATGACTCAAATTCCAAGTAGAGCAGTTGCTTAGTCTATGAATGACATGTCACATCCAGTTGAGCTACATTTGTGTGATGAGCACCTCAATGTTGGGCATGTTGCCTTGGGAGAGGGCATTGTTGCTGCATTGCCTTTGTTGCCACTGGATTTGGAGGATCTTGCGCAGACACTGCTAGTGGTACTGTACCAGTATTTCAAGGTACTTTCTGTCAGTTGCTCAAGTGTCTGAGGCACATTGCAACATGGATCTCACTGCTGTTCAGTAAACCATGACTTTACTGTCAGGTTTTAAATCCTGATTTTCAAATGCTGTTTTGCTTCGTTGGCTGAAGGCTGAGTTGGTACATTGGTGATGATGATTAACTTGTCAACAATATTTGGCTTTGTCACAAGGAGGCTCCAAAGATACATGAAATGGTCCATATTTTCCAGGATTTTGCTGTTAGTTTAATTGGTGTGGAGAAGTATTCAGCTGTCCAAACTGTTCAAAACGGTAGGTTTAAGGAGGAAAGTGAGTCAGAGGGGCAGAGAAGTGTAGGGAGGGTGTGCCAGAACTTGGTGCCTAGGCAATGAGGTGTGGCAATCAATGTGGAGTGATTTCTCTTGATCATCCCAAATGTAAAGAATTCGAGAAGGGTAGATATCTCAGAGCGTTGTGGGGCTAGAGGAGCTTGCAGAGGGTCACAAGCGTGTAGTTACAATATAATAGATTTTGTCACAAAATATAACCTTTTTAAAAATGGACATAAAAGAGCCACAAACTTCTCTTGCAGATTTGACTGCAGTCAATGCAAAGAGCTGGACCCACTGAAGTCTGATTGATAAGACTTTCCTTTCTTAAAGAGTCAATCACAAAGGACTATTAATTCAAGAATTTCAGGACCACCCAAAAAGACTCAAAGCTGTTGTAATACAATCATAGAGTCCTACATCACAGCAACAGACCCTTTGGTCCAACTTGATTGTGCCAACCAGACATCCCAATCTGATTTAGTCCCATTTGCCAACATTTGGCCCATATCCCTCTAAACCGTTCCTATTCATATACCCATCCAGATGCCTTTTTAAATGTTGTAATTGTACCAGCTTCCACCATTTCCTCTTGGAGCTCATTCCATGCATGCACCACCCTCTGCATGAAAAAGTTACCCCATAGGTCCCTTTTAAGTCTTTTCCCTCTCACCTTAACCCATGCCCTCTAGCTTTGGACTCCCATACCCTGGGGAAAAGACCTTAGCTATTCACCCTATCCATGCCCCTCATGATTTTATAAACCTCTATAAGGTCACCCCTCAGCCTTTTACAGTCCAGGGGTGTATCTCATAGTCATGATAAAAGTAAGAACTGATAATGATATGCATTTGGGGACTCCCTCAGAGAGAAGCTTCTGGAAGGTGTTGTCTCCCAGACTAATGAGAGAGTTTGGATGGATGAAGGCAATTACACCAAAAGTGTGGAATATGGTATCAGGAAGACTGCACATTGGAAAAAAGAAGAAGTTTATTTATTTGGGACCTTTTCAGATACATTTGAACAATGATGTAGTCAGCAATGTGAGGTTGACAAACACTGACTAGGCAGTTATTCCCAGCAGTCTTACAAGTGCTGTATTATTTGCTCCTTGGACGTGTGTATAAGTAAAACTCTCGAGGGCAGTATTCCAAAGAGGTTGGACAATCGGATATTGGAAGTTGAAAAAGCATTCACTAAGGATATTGTGTCAATAGGCCATAGATCAGTGAATAAATTTGCTCCCAATATTGTTGAAAAATATTTCTAAAAGTGCGCACTTGCCGCTACTGTGATGCTATTTGTGACTTACTTTATGTTTGCCCAGTAAAATATACCACAACATATGCAGAGATAACAAGGTGTAGAGCTGGATGAACACAGCAGGCCGAGAAGCATCAGAGGAGCAGGAAAGCTGACGTTTCGGGCCTAGACCCTTCT